>NC_133617.1:709963895-710263895 GCF_048593235.1 Sminthopsis crassicaudata | reverse complement strand
AAGACTGTTAAAGAACTTTAAAACCAGCAGGAATCATTGGATTTCCTAACACAAGCAGAGACTAATGGACAATGGACTTATGGACATTTATAAATTTTCAATTTATGATTATTTGATCATGTTATTTATTATATACTTCTAGCATGTGTTATGTTAATATGTGACTATGTTACTATGTGTTTATGTAATCTATATAATTATGTGTAATGCCTCCCATATTGATGGATTTATGTTTCAAGGTCATGACCACCCTATGTTCTAAATCAAAAGAAAGGGGGAGATGTTAGTTTCTTACTAAGTGCTAATGAGATAATGAGATATTAGGTTTTTACTAAGTGCTAAGTCGGTACTTAACAATTCTCTAGTTCCAGCCTTTACTGGGAGTTTTACTTGTGAACTCCTGGGGAGGAGCTTGCATGCTTAGGAGGAGCAAGTTCATTGGTTGAAGTAATTTTTCCCAGAAGCCCTTGCGTTATCTCACGCCCATTCTCTGGAAGGATAAAAGAAGACATCACTTGAGAGACAGACAGTCTTGTCTAGGCCAGACTTGAGGTGGCTCTCTAGAGGAAGAAGTCTCTCCTCTAGACCAGAGAGCAATCTGTAGTTTCTGGAGACAACAGCACATTATAGGGATCTATTGTGCTGGACAGAATTATCTCCCCAGCAGCCACTAGAAAGTGGCTCTGATTACAACTAGCAAACATTACCCAGTTAATCTTTTCACAAATGACTCCAGATCAGGGACATAGAAACAGAAGAAACAAAGAAGGAACAGCACTTGAGAGCTGTTTGTGAGTAGGATTCTCCCAGCAGAGGGGAAGGAAAGAGAGAAGAGACCTGGTAAGACTTTTTCAGTCAGGATAATTAAAATGGGCCCACACATCAAAGGGCTGAGCCAGGAGACTGATGAGAGACTCATGAAAAATGCCTGTTCTAACTACAATCCTCTTCTCCTTTGTCAGAAAGTTTGCCTCCATGACATCTCACAAGAATCAGCACTTGATATAGTGTCTCACCCCATAACCATCTAGAGGAACAGGATTGAAAAGACTGATATTTTTGTTTACATTTCTCAGTATGGGAACTCAGATAACAGCTGCTTCACAATAATGGACAAAGTTATTGAACATGCTATTGGGGGAAAAATAATTGTGCTTCCATAAAACAAAAATTGGACAATTGTTAAGGACCATATCTAAATGTGGAGGGACAGGTCAATTCTCTGAAAGCCCCCACCATTGTGAATCATACACATTTGAAGGAATTGTAAATCAGCCTTTACTGACACAAATATTGCTTGGGAATTGGGAATGAAATAAATTGGAGGCAAGAGACAAGAGGAAAGAGATCAGAGAATGCAACTGCCTCTCATTCTCCTTGTATCATGATCATTCTCTCATATAAAGATATCTATTCTGCTAATCAGAATTTGATCCCCAGCAAACACTTGCAGGTGTCTCTCATAACACTCAACAGCTACTTGCCAAGTTACCTTGTAACAAATTGAATTCAATGATATTCAATGAAAACATGCCATGCTATCTAATCTTCATATAGAATACTCTCTTGAAATTAACACAAACTTAAAAATTGATATGTATAAAAACATTTAAAATGAAACATGATTTGTTTTTCTTCCAAAGACTTATAGAATCAGTAAAGCATAAAAACATGAAGGCCTGATTTTTGGTTTTAGTTTGTTATTGTTATTGTTTTTATATATGCTAAGTGTGCATATGAGTATGTGGGGATAGTGTTTATGAACTTCATGAGACTTAAGAGAATAGAGCAGTCATTCCTCAATTGATAACTTCATGAGACTTAAGAGAATAAGGTATTCATTCCTCAATTGATACATGCTCAGAGGATATAAACAGAAAATTTTGAAATGGAAAAATTAAAATCATTTCTAGTCATATGAAAACAATGTTCTAAATCAATATTAATCAGAGAAATGAAAAGTAAGACAATTCTGAGGTACCAGTACACACCTTTCAGATTGGCTAAGATAGTAGGAAAAGATAATGATGAATGTTGGAAGGGTTGTGAGAAAACTGGGACACTTATAAATTGTTGGTGGAACTGTGAACTGATCCAACCCTTCTCAAGAGCAATTTGAAACTCTCAGTGTCTCTACTGGGTCTGTATTGCAAAGAAATCATAAAAAAGGGAAAATGAACCATATGTACAAAAATGTTTATAGCAGTCCTTTTTGTAGTGGCAAAGAATTGGAAACTGAGTAGATGCCCATCAATTGGGCAATGGCTTAGTAAGTTAATATATGAATGTTATGGAATATCATTGTTCTATAAGAAAGGATAAGCAACATGATTTCAAAAAGGCCTGGAGAGACTTACATGAACTTGCAAAATAAAATGAATAGAACCAAGGGAACATTGTATGCAGCAACAATTAGAGAATATGATGGCTGGTTCTCATGGACATGGCTTTTTTCAACAGAGACGTGATTCAGGCCAATTCCAACAGACTTGGGACGAATAGAGCTTTCTGCATTCAGAACAAAGACTGTGAGGACTGAATGTAAATCACAACATAGTATTTTCATCTTTTATATTGTTTGCTTGCTTTTTTCTTCTCTTTCTCACTTTTTTCCTTTTGATCTGATTTTTCTTGTGCCAGTGTTATAAATGAGGGGATATGTATAGATGAATTGCACATGTTTGGCATATGTTGGATTGCTTTCTGCTTAGAGGAGGGGAAGAAGGAAGGGAGAAAAATTTGGCACACTGGGTTCTGTGGTGATGAAAGTTGAAAATTATCTTTGCATTTATTTTGAAAATAAAAAGACAATCATCAAAAAAGAGAATAGGGCATGACTTGTAAGGATTATTCTTAGATTTGGGGGACAGGGAAGATTTAATTTGTTATTGTTGGCAAGGAAAGAAAGATGATACTGACCAGTCTTTCCCCCCATAGAGACATGGGAATTAATCCATTTGTCAAAGAGAATTGTACTTCATGTATGTATATCTAAGTTACTGGTGATATGACCTTAATATTTTAAATTATTATCTTATTAAGTAATGGTTCCCACAGAACACATATACCAAATATATCCTGAATTTTAAGCACATTAATTATAAGGAAGTTAGAGAACTGTCAGAAAAAAAAATCTGCTCAGAATTTTTTTTTTTTATTTTCAGAAGTCATAGTTCACCAAATTATTAAAAAAAATAATCTGGAAATGGAAATAAGATAGGTAGCAGAAGTTTATTGAAATTTAGTGTTTCATTGGAAATGATAAAACTTCCAAGGAAGTGGAAACAATAATGTCACCATGCTCTAACTTCATATATCTCATCTGCAGTACTGAGTTCAGTTCTGGACATAAATAGATTAACAATGTTGATAAATTAAAAACTATTAAAAAGATAGGAAAACAGGAAGGTAAACTTCAAGTTAATGATAAATGAGGAAGTTGAAGGAACTTGAGATATTTAACCTAAAAAAAGGAAAACTCATGGATACATAATAACTTGGATGGATTAAATGAAGGGCTATCATTGAGAAGAGAATTTATTTGTTTTGTGTAATTCCAGAGTCAAGATATTAATAATTTCAGAGAAGCTAATATTAGGTGATGTCAGGAACTTTCTAATAATTAAAGCTGTCTAAAAAATGTTAGACTATCTCCAGAAGTGGTAGATGGTGAACATCTTCAAGCAGAATCTTATAGACTTTTGTCAGGTTGGTTATACTTGACAATCTTTTATATTTCAGTTGGACTGGATTGCCATTGAAGTCCCTTCCAATTCTGAAATTCTGTGATGCATTGTTTATAGTCTTTTACTAGTTGTCCCTCAATTTCTTATTTTTTTCTCCTACTCTTAGAAACTTAGGATAACCTGAGACCTTTCTCTCAGTGAATTTTTCCCTAAATCTTTGTTCTCAATAAAATTCCTCTCCTAACCCTTGTATTATTTGACAGAATTTTAAAATAGAGATTATATTAGAATATTGAGCTTTGCAGACAGTTTGAGAAATGTCCTTCCAAATCTGACACTACATTTTCACTATAGATCTATGTTAGCATATTTCAATTTTGTGCATTGCTTTTTACATAATGAATTTTTAGAAGGTAAGCCAGTTAACTGTGATAGAAATTTCTACAAGTCCTAAAGAAATTTATCTTCAAAGGCATGTCTATATGATGCTAAAAGAAACTATCACTTCCATTTGAAAATTAACTATTGTGGTTAGTTTTCATCATGTGTATAAAAAAGGATTATGGAACTGAGCTCATCTGTTTTCAGCTGATTGTGCTGGCATCATGTGAGCACAGCTTTAAAAGAAAAAAAATTCTAAGCAGTTTAAGAAAAAACTTTGGAAACTTCCCAAAAAGGATGTCATTGGTGAGAAACAGACTTTCTCTTAGTCCAGAGAAATGCAGTTTTATTTTCTAGTGTAACTAAGTGCTGAAGCATGCCAACATCACCTAAAATGAAAGGACCAGTTTCTCAGAGAAGACATACTATATCACTATACCACACAATGGGAGTAGTCTATTTCTATTTGTTATAAAAGAAAAAAAAAATTTTTCAGAACAGATAGCTTTAAAAATTGCCAGAGTACATAGAGCACTTATGCTTTTCCTGTAACATTCAGAGAGTATAAAGGTCCTAGTTCATCTACACCATGAATTGGTCTTGTGTAGGAGAGGCTCTTTCCTCTGCTCTCTCTTTTATCTTAGATTTAGAGTTATTTTTAATTTTTAAAAAAAATTTTTTTCCCATTTTGTAAACTCTTTGTAATTCCAGAAACAGGAAGTGAAATTTTCTTTGGAAGTAAAATCTAGTCATGTTGACCTGGGAAGAGAATTGTAAGCTTAATTTTGCAGCCATTTCATCTAGAATCTAACAATTCAGGGTTCCAGAGCTGGACACTAGCCTAACAAAAGAGTTTGCTTTTAGAGTTTTGAAGCAAGTTATATAGTAATTAAACTAAACCCTAAACCTAATATCTACCTTCCCAGAGTAGTACTGATAAGCTTATTCACCCAGGTACTTGGAGGGTGGGAGTGTGCTTGTTTATTTATTCTTGCTATTACTTTGAATTACATTTTTATCAAATATAACCAAACTCTTGTGATTAAGTGAAAATGGGTTAGAAATGAACCCTAAACTCACAGGAATATAATTAGTGGGGATGGCAAAAAAGAAAGAGCAAATAAATCTCCTAGACCTCTTAAGGGACAATAAAATCCTGGAAAAAGAATAAAATGTATAATTTGTCTTCTGACAGTTGGGCCAAAGTAGTCATTGTTATACAAGAAATCTGGTTGGTGGTGAATAGACTCAATAAAGGTAGACTGGAATTGTGTCTGATATCTGTAAAAAGAAAGAGGTTAAGGGGTACAATAATGTCGTAGTCTATTTCACCAATAATAACTCATAGCCTTTTAGAGACAATAGCCACTCTGCTAGGTTATTTGGTTTGGGACAAGATTTATGACAAGTGTAAGTTTTACATACAAATAATATCCCAGGAAGCTAAGAATTTTCAAATTCAGTTTAATTCAATACATATTTATTGCATCAAAATATAATTTTACTCACCTAAAAAGAAAGGTTGAGAAATAAATATTACATACCTTGAGGCTATTCCTTTCCCCCAATGCTTCAATTCTTTTTAGTTAAAAAAAAGTTTCATATCATCCATTATCTCTTAGCAGATTGTTCAATACAATACAACAATATGATGGAAATGGATATATCTTTTCCAAAGTATTTCATGCAATGTATCTGAAGTGATATATTTAAAGTCTTGGTCCCCAAGTTTAGTGCTCTGTGGAATAATTTCAGGTACATGTACAGGGGACAGGTGTAAGCACCCTTTAAATGGGCGGACATGGTGCATCAGGAGATTGAGGCCCAGAAGTAATTTCTGTGGATATTAGGACTGCCTTGTAGGTGGGATCCTGTCCATTTTGAGATAGCTTCGTAATGGGTGACTCTCTCACTGATTGGCTGTGTGTGTGACCTCACAGGCCCTTTATAAGCCCACTGCAGGCAGCAGTCATTCTCTTTAACCTGGCACTCTTCACCCTGGCTCCCTAGCCTGGGTGGCCAAGCCAAGATGGGTAGCCAAAAAAGGTAAGGATTTGGTAGTGAACACGTGGGTCTTCTGACCAGGTGTTCACTTGGGAACCAACAAGTCAGGGAATCAAGTCAGGGCATTATGTGAGTAGGTATAATAAAGGCTTTTAAGATTACACTTGGCTGTTCTTGAACGTGCTACCAGTTATTAAGCTATAGATTCAAGAGATTGTGGCCAGAGACTTTTGAAGGCCTCAGAGGAGGCGAGCCAGGTAGAGTTGACACTGCAAAGGACAGTGGTCAAAGGTACTCTGTTGGGTCTAGGACAGACTAGTAATTGTAACTGCCAGGAGGGCACGTTACAGACAGGGAGTTAAATAAAAAGGAGAAGTAGTAGGTAGGGAAATAGAGAAATAATTTTTCCCCCTTTTTTTGGCTATTCCAAGTACTTTAGGGATTGTTTGGTTGGTAGTTACAGCTTCATATTATAGAAGGTTAGACATTTGGAACCTGTATACTACTTAAAACTACTGGACTTGTTCTTCAGCATGATATTCATTTTATCTGGAAAATTAAAAAGTCTTTTAGACCAGTTCCTTATGATAAGGGGCAGTCACTTACCAAAAATTAAACAGAAATTGGAAGGGCTAGAATTTGATCCAGAGTTCTTGATTTATGTCATGATGTGCTAGTTAAAGGATACTTTGCCCTCAGAAATCTAAATAGTATAATAGAAAAGAGTTTTTTTATTTAAAGTCAGGAAGACAACTTCAAATATGTCTCAGATATTTACTACTCGTGTGACCTTAAAATCTGCTTTAGTTTTCTGAACAATAAAATAGGTGAAATAATAATGTTATGAGGATTAATAAGATAATATTTGTAAAATGCTTTATAGAGTGACTGGCACATAATAGACATTAGATACATGTAACAATATTATTATTATTATTATTACTTTAAAATCTTCTCAATTATTGTAATCAAAGGGGAAAAAAGCACAATTATGCCAAAATTACAAAACAAAACAAAACAAAAAACAAAACAAAACAAAACAAAAAAACAAACAAAAAAAAACAGGATCATTTTATCTGATAAGAGCAAAATGTTTGGCGGGGGTTGTTTGGGTGTACTTACTGAATTAGTGTGAATCTAGATTTGGGAATATGGCAATATTTTAATGTATACAATGAAACCAATGTGTAAACACATAACAGAAAAGAAATAGGAAATCTCATAGTACCCATTCTGGTGTTCCCATTAATTTATTCAGCAATACTGTTCATTCTGTTTTATTCAGTAATGGAAAGATTTACTTGAGAATCAAAATATATGGTTTCAAATCTTGCCTCTGATGTTTACTCTTGGTGTGACTTTGGATCTTTATTTGAATCTTCTTAGATCTCAACTTCCTCATCTGCTAAATGAGAGGTATAAATTTGATAGATTATGAGTTTTCTTCTAACTCTAAGTTTATTATTTTATGAACATATAATCCGGTTTTACAACCATTTGTTAAGCTCTAAAAATGGTCCAGGCATTGTTCTAGACAATGTAGAGACAAAGAAAATTAATAGTCTCAACTCAAGAAGTTCACACACTACCATCTTTCTGTAGGGGACTGGCCAGTCAAGAATCAGTATCTGAATAAATTATATATGGTTCTTCAAAACCTGTTGTTGTATTCTAGCTAGTATTGCCTTTCTTTTTACTTAATTATTCCTTTAAGGGATTTATATGTGAAAAAATATTTTGGCAGCCCTTTTTGTAGTGGTAAGAAAGTGGAAATTGAGTGGATTCTGATCAGTTGAAGAATGGCTGAATAAGTTATGGTATATGAATGTTATGGAATATTATTGTTCTATAAGAAACAATCAGCAGGATGATTTCCGAGAGGCCTGGAAAGACTTCCATGAACTGAAGCTAAGTAAAATTAGCAGAACCAGTAGATCATTCTACATGGCAACAGCAAGATTATATGATGATCAATTCTGATGTATGTGGCTCTCTTCAACAATGAGATAATTCAGGCCAGTTTCAATGGTCTTGTGAAGAAGAGAGTTTTCCACACCCAGAGAGAGGGCTGCGGATACTGAGTATGGATCACAATATAATATGTTTACTCTTTTTTGTTGTTTGCTTATATTTTGTTTTCTTTCTCATTCTTTCCCTTTTTGATTTGATTTTTCTTGTGCAGCATGATATTTGTGGAACTATGTATAGAAGAATTTCATGTGCTTAACATATATTGATTACTTGTCTAAGGGAAAGAGGTGAAGGGAACAGAGGGAAAATTTTGGAACACAAGGTTTTGCAAGGATGAATGATGAAAATTATCCATGCATAGATTTTGAAAATAAAAAGCTTTTATTAAAAATAAATATTCATTTAAGACAGATTTATGAAAATATTTCCATTGAGTCAGAATCCTAATGTTTTTGATTCCCTTCAATTAGGTTTGCTTTGGGGCAGAGAAAGAATAATACTCTAGCTCTTCTTTATAGGTTTCAGTTTCACTGCTGAACTTGAAATAACTGATCCAGAATATTGCTTAGTTTGCTTCTCCATGAGTGTTCTTCTGGATTTGTGAATTAAACAAGCAATGAAGAAAGGGAAGAAAAATACTACCTCCTTCATTCCTGATTTTAAAAGTTTTTTTATAAATTAAAAAGTTTAATCATATGTCAATGAATTCCATCATGTTTTGCAACATGACCATAGAGCATCATCAAATAAAAGTGATAACTGATTCTGAAGAGGTATGAGAGAGAGAAGATGTAATTGCTGTTGAATTGCTGTGTAACCACCACTTATAAAAATATGTCCTTAGCATAGATATCAGCATTTAATTTTTTCCCTTAGATACTGGCACAGAAATCATTGCATAAGTAGTTAGAAAAGGTACATGACCTTCAAGAGACATTGTCCTATCCATTTATTGACGTGTGATTTTTAGGAGAAATGCTGATTTATACTATTTGCTTGCAGTAGATTCAGGTGGATGCATTTTCTTGCTACAATTTTGTCAAAAGGAGAGCAGCATAGCCATCATTTCTCTTGATTGATCTCAGTGCACAATCTGATATTTTATATTTTACCATAATTGGGTTTTTCATTCTATTTTCCATGAATACTATAAATCATAGACATTAGAAGGCATTCTTGTCATTTTTCTTATGACAAATGACAAAGCAAATTACAATTAGAATAGTAATAGCATCAATATGTTTATACAGATGTTAAAACATTTCATTAACTTTCTTTCTAGCTTGAAGTCGGCAATCTAGTCATCTTTTATGTTGTCATACAGAGATTTTCAAATCAGATTAATTTTCCCTTATGGATGGTCTAAGTTGAGGTAGATAGCAAAATAAGTGAAATGGTGCAGTATTCTGGGTCACAAGACTTATAGAAAATTCAACTAAGATATCTGATATCAATATATAAATTTCTGATGGACTTAGGTTTTGCTAAGCCACTAATCCATATCCTTCAATGGTAGGACAAAGTTTAATAGGTCCTATATAATAGAAAGTCTAGAGTTACCATGTAATATATTATAGCTCTTTTTTCTAACTTTGGTGGTGAAATAAAAGTCAAGTTGAATTTTTTTTTTCTTGAAGGACATTTTTAGTAGTGATAGCTCAGAAAACACTTGTTATCTTTAGGCTTAAGTACCATCTTCTACCATAGGCTTTTTCTGATTCTCATCTTCATGTTTTTTTGAGTTCCTTTTGAGCTCTTCCATGATCTAAATGCAATTCTTTTTTTTTTCTTTGAGGCTTTTGGATGTAGAAGTTTTGGCTTAGTTATCTTTGGAGTGTATGTTTTTATCTTTCTTATCACATAATAACTTTGAGTGGTCAAAAATCTTTTTTTTTCCTTTTTTTTAAACTGCTCTTTTTCCTAGTCTATTACTCTGCTTTTAACTATTAAAGGAGGACTCCATTTCCAGGATGCAGGATGCATTGTCCACAGCTTCAGAGATTTGTGCATCTCCTTTAAGAAATCTTTCTAGAAATTTGACTACAAGAACTGCCCGGAACCTATTAGGTGTGACTCTGCCCCACTGTACCTATAAGATCTAGTGTGCTGGCCAAGGCTGAAGTTCCACTGACCTTTGACCAGAGCTGCACTGGGACTGTACACCAGATTTTCACTCTGTTGCCACAGACTTTCTTAACTGATCTTGCAATTTCTCCCTGGTGTCCCAGGCTGAGAGCTCCAGGAGCCTCCAGCACTGCTGCTGATTCAGAGGTCCCACATCACTAATGCTGGGGTCCTACTCTGGTTCCAATGACCTTTTATGCTAACCTTCCAGCTCGTGTATGGTGTCTCTGAGCTTGAAAGCTTGGAAGCCACCAAGACTGCTGCTGATTCATAGTTTGGGCCAGGCTGGGGCTGGACTGGGGCTGGAATCCAGGGCTACATACTGGATTTCCATTTTTTCTGCTGAACTTCTTATTTGTCCTTCTCTGGAAAATGTTCTGATCTTTTGGGGTGTTCTGATGCTCTAAAATTTGCATAGAGTCATCATTTAAAGAAATTTGGAGCAATTTGAGGCAGAGCTTGGATCAGATTTTGCTTTTATTCTGCCATTTTGATTCTACCTCTCAACTTCTTTCCTTTTTAATGGATTAGCTAGGAAACTGGCTAGTCATAATATTTAAGAAATCAAAAGAAAGAATGTCTTTTACTTTATTTATCAACCACTTGGAAAATGAAGAAAGGTAATATGTTTTCTTTTATGATCTTGCCATCTCTAATTTCTCTTTAAAAGAGTGGCTTTTTTTCCCTTTCATTCATGTTCAAATATTGATGCTAACATGTGAAATAAAGGAAGAGACACAATTTTGTCAGCCAAGGGAAAACATGTATATTCTCTTGTATAATATTAAAAGAAATCTAAATTTTGATACATTCCTACAGAACAGATTGCATAGTTACATTGTGTTAATTATTCTGATTTCAACTACAAAGAATACTTTATTCAACAATCATACTGTTTCATATATTGCATATTTGCAAGGTTTTTAATCATAAAAAAGGAAAAAAAAACATTATTGGCAAAATAAATCAGAATGAATCTTTTTCTTTAAGAATTCTGCACATTAAATTAGTTTGGGGATTAATTAAAATACCACTACCAATATCAGGTTTTTCAATTGTTTTAATAACAAAGAATGAAGCATTACTTAATTTTAAAATATTTTTTCTTACTTTATTTCTATAGTTTCAAAAATGTGTGGTACATCTCTGTTCTTGTTATCCTTGGGGGAAAGAAATTGCTGAGGTTTCATGGTACAGCCTGAAATAAGGGTTTATTATTTATTAATGACATTAGAACTGTCAAGATGGCCTGAAACCAGTAGTTTTAAATATTTCTAAAACTTGCTTTTTTAGTAGCAATGAAATTATTTTCTTTTTAAAAAGGCTTTGAAGTCAATGGCTATATGATCCTGACATCACACCTTTATCAGCCAAGCTTGATTTTTCTAACCATCACTGAAGCATCCAGTTGATTTGGTCAATTTATTCAACCAAAAAATTAATTTAGGAAGAAATCAATCTGATTGATTATTTGATAGCACACAGATTCAAAATGTCAATTATGGTACCAAACAACTTATGCTAACTCCAGGAAGGATAGTTTAATGAGATTAATAAAAATCAATAAAATCTATTTTAGCTTTAAATGTTGTTGATCCAAAATTTACTTATGTGTAAAAGATAAAAATACATAACCATAGATTAAAATACAGTTTAAATATTAATTAATTTAACACATTTATCAAATGCCTATTATGTGCAAGTTTCTAGGCTTTCTTGTATTAGCCACTGTTAGGGAATAAGTAAAATCACTGAATACTACAGGTCCAAGGAACTTTAAAAATCATTTTATACAACCTTTAAACAAAGCAAAAAATCTTTTTCAAAACCTTCTCAATAAGTGATCATTCAAATAGATTTTGCACTACCAAAATTAGGGAATTTTCAATTTTCCAATGCATATCATTGCACTTTCTGGCAACTGAGGGTTAAAATGTTTTAAAAATAAAATTGAAATCTACACTATTAAAACTTTCTAAAATGTTATGCCATAAAGTCTATATAAAATAAATATCACTTTTCTTTCACATGAGATTCATTCATGATTTTGAAGAAACTCTAGAACTCTAAAGTCTAGAACCCAAACTCAAAATATCCAATACATTCCAGCAACCTTTATAAAACAATTACTATCTCTAGCTCTTTTAAATATTCTTCACCTTGTCAAAATCCCTCTTAAAATATGGTGTCCTGAAATAAATACAACCTTCCATGTGTGTGCCTGTTTATTAATCCAGAGGAAAATTGGAATTAAAAGTTCTCATATTAAGTACTTTTTTAATACTTGATGAATATATAACATCACTGGTAATTTTCATTTTGACATGGATTGAGGTAGAGATAATCTTCTCACACCTGCTCATATGGTATGAATTTTTTTTCCGAATTCTTCCACAGATCTTCCAAAGAATATCTGTTCAATGTGCTAATTACTTTCCTGTGATTCTTTTGATAATTGGCATATGCTATAGAAACACTCAATTGCTTATCTTTTATCCCTTTGTCTATTAATATGACCATCCCACCTTCATTTTTAATCATGTCTTTTGATGTTTTTTTTTAATCTCATTTATTGTTGTTAAAATACAACTAATTTGCATGTAACATACACCTTTCCATTGCATTTTAAATGATTGCAAATTTTATAGAAACTGCTTTAAATATTTTATTTATATGAATGTAGCTAGAAGTGTTTTTTTTTTTTTGTTTGTTTGTTTGTTTATTGTTGTTGTTTGGCAAATATACCACACTACTGATTTGTGTTGTTTGTAGTCACCTGAAATATCAATTAAAAAAAAATCTAACCACACTTTTGCCTTTTTAAAATGTGATCATTTGCATTTATTCTTATTCAATTTAACTTTGATCTTCTTACTTGCTAAAATCTATAGGATTTTTAATCTAACATTTACTCTATTAATCATATCTTCAAATTTCACCTGTAAAAGTCTTGATCTAGTTATTGATAAAAATGATGAACAGATTTATAGATTAAGTTTCTGCAGTAAGTAAATATGAAGAAACAAATCAGAAAGCATTGTTCAAGCACCTGTATTGTATCAGCTACTATGCTAAGCTCAATACATTAATTATAATTCTTTGACAATAATATTCATTCAATTATGATTTCATTTGAAATATCATAATCTATATATGTTGCTTTATAAATCTTTTTTTTTACAATTTTTAAAGCTTATCTTCAAAACATATATAGTTTTCAACATTTGCCCTTGCAAAATTTGCATTCCATTTTTTTCTCCCTTCTTTACACTTACCCCGTTTTCTAGACAGAAAGTAAAGAAAGTAAATTAATATTAAGTAATATGTTAAATGTACAACATAATAATTATAGAAATATGTGTAGAAGAATTGTACTTCACTTCATATCATTTCATGTAAGTCTCTTCACACCTTTCTGAAATCATTGTGCTGATTTATATAAGACAATGATATTCTATAACATTTATATAACATAACTTATTCATCCATTCGCTAGCCAGTAGATATACACTCAGTTTCCAATTCCTTGTCACTATAAAAATATCAGCTACCAATATTTTTGCAAAATGTTGCATCCTTTTCCCTTTTTATAATCTCTTTAGGATTCAATCCCAGTTAGATGTCCTGCTGGATCAAAGGACATTAACAGTTTGATAGCACTTTGGGCTTAGTTTCAAATTGATCTCCAGAATGGTTGGATCAGTTCACAACTTTGCCAGCAATGGTTTTAGTGTACCAGTTTTTTCACATGTACTCCACTATTTATCCTTGTCTTTTCCTGTTATCTTAGCCAATCTAAGAGGTATGTAGTAGTACCTCAGAGTTGTCTGAATTTGCAATTCTCTGACCAATACTGATTTAGAGCATTTTTTTTTCATATAGGTAGATATGATTTTAATTTCCTTATCAGATAATTTTCTGTTTATATCCTTTCATTAATTAGAAAAAGGCTTTTATTCTCATAAATTTGAGTCAATTATCTATATATTTTAGAAATGAGACCTTTAACAGTATTCTTGGATGTAAAATTTTCCCCTCAATTTGATGCTTTAATAATGATACAAATAACTTTCTTATTATGACAAAGAAAATCTTCATTCACAGGCTCAGATTGGAGTAAAGAAGACCTGAGTTCAAATATCCTGGAAAATCATTGACCTCTATCTATCTCAATTTTCTCAACTGCAAAATGAGTAAAAAATACCATCTAACTCCCAGGATTATTGTTAGGATAAAATAAAAGAATTTTTGAAAAGCACTTAATTCCAGACTTGGTACCTAATAATTAATCCTCTCTCTTCACATCTTTTTACTTTGATTGTTTTTCCTACTCCATTCTTCTTAGCTTGTAGCAATGATTTCATTGATGCTGAAGCAGTATGTCTTAGCAACAGAACAACTAACTTCTAATTCAGATAAACAACTTTTCTGCAACTTATTAACTAAAAGCTTAGGTTGGAATAAAGTATATGACATTTACTTAACACTTTTGACCCACTTATCCAAGAGATTATAGCATGTGCAGAGGCCACAATCTGGTAAACAAGCTAAACAGATGGACTAAACTAGGTTGAGGGAAACTGATAGGCCTCAAAGATGTTGGTGAGTTAGGGGAAATGTTTATTGCAAGCATGTGAAGTCTTCCTGTGGTGGAATGGATAGAGAAGAGCAAATTCTTCAAATGTGCATGAAGATTGCTGAAGTATATGCTGTTGAGTGCCTAGAGTTTGTTGAAATATCAAAGTTCCCAATATAATCCACTTCAAACAGGCCATAAACAATCATGATTATTAACTTACAAGAGGACTTTGCTGATTCTAGAAGAGATACTGAAGCTGGTGACTTTGTGCAGTTCTGCCTCATTTAAATCCAACTCATGCAAAAGGCAAGATTGTTATTGATCCTATTTGAAAATGAAGGAGAAATGGCAGCTACATGTCAGGGACTTTCCTAAGAAGTTACAAATATCATCTCACTTGAATCTCAAAACTACAATGGGGAATTTTTATTGCTATCATGGATTTTATCTGGGACTGCAAATCAGGTCTTCCTGATGCCAAACCAAAACTTGTGAGCTTAAATACTTTGACCACATTCATACTGCCTGAATCTATTATAAAGAGGATTTGAAAGTGTGTTTTCCTAACATGAGCAGATTTGTATGCATTATTTAATACCACTCATCATTAACATCAGTATCATCATCATCATCATCATCATCATCATCACTATTGCCACCATCACCACCAACCACACTCTCTACCATCATTGTCATTATCAATTCAGTTATTCTTTTGTTCTTATGTGTTAACATTCAAAAAATTATTAAGTACAGAAAACCTGTGAGTTAAATGGCATCAATAGTATTGTAAGTACTATTTACAAGAAGAAGGAACAGAGTCACAATTTGGCAGAATTTGACTTGTCCCAAGTCCTAATAGAGTCAAAATGCTAACTCAGGATTTCAAATGCTACATCAAGTGTTCTTTATATTATACTTAATGCTCTATAGATACAATATGGTAAAAATAGAAATATTAATAATTTGACACATCTATTTATTACATAGGTAATTCTTTTTTAAATAATTTTATCTAAATATATTTAAAGATAGTTTTCAATATTTCTTTTCCCCACTTATTAATATTTTATTTTTTCTACTTATGTGTGGTTATAATTTTGAGGATTTTACATTTACAAGGTTTGTATTTTTAATTTTTTTCTCTCTCTTTCCCTTGCCTCCCCTCTCCCCAAAACAGCAAACATTCTTATAAACATTATATATGAACAACCATATTAACCATATTTTCATATTGATTATGTTATAGAAGAAGAATCAGAAAAAGCAGAATTTTATTTTGCTTCTCTTTTTTTCTTCTGTGGTATGATAGTTGTATAAATATGTATATATTTCTACCATGTTTAACTTATATTGAACTGAACTGCTTGCCAATTAGAGGAGGGCATGGGGAGAGAGGAAGGAAATTGAAAAAAGGACTAATGTGGAAGAATTTAATTTAAGAAAAACAGAAAATGAGAGAAAAGAACAAAAATATTGGCTGATCATGACTACATCTTTGTTATTACTCTATACAGTGATCTTTATTTATATTCTTACTTTATTTTATAGAGTTTGTCAGATAAGTTTTTTATGTTTGCTTTTTTTCTGAAACCACTACCTTTTTCATTTCTTACAGCAAAATAATACTTGATAATTCAAATGCTACAAATTATTCAAGAATGCCTTCATTAATGAGTTTACTCTTGTTTTCTATCTTTTTGACACCACAGAAAAGCCCACCACATCTATTTATTTGTTCGTTTGTTTGTTTTTATTTATTTGTATATTTATTTATTTTACTTATATATCATTTTACTTTTACTTTGATTTTTTTTTTTTGGATAGAGACATAGTAATGTTATTATTGGATCAAAGTATATAAACAGTTATATAATTATTTGGACATAGTTCCAAATTATTCTCAGAAATGTTTGGACTAATATCAAAAGTTGCTCTAAATCACTATTGATCAGAGAAATTCAGATGATTAAGAGGTACTATTACACAACTATACACCTCTCAGATTGGCTAAGATGATAGGAAAAGTTAATGATAAATGCTGAAGGAGATGTGGGAAAACTGGGACACTAAAACATTATTGGTGGATTTGTGAACTGATCCAACCAATTGGGAGAGCAATTTAGAAGTATGCCTAATTGGCTATCAAAATGTGCATACCCTTTGATCCAGCAGTGTTTCTAATGGGCTTATTTCCTAAAGAAATCTTAAAAGGGGGGAAATGTAGCATCTCTTTTTTAATGGCAAGAAACTAGGAATTGAGTTTATGTCTATCTGTTGGGGAATGGATGAATAAGTTATGGTATTTGAATGCAATAGAATTTTATTATTTTTTTCTATTCCTCTCTATTTTTATCTAATCCTTCATCAAAATTCTGTTTTGTTTCTGAACATTTGCCTCTGTTAATTCCCTCTCCCTTTTGTTACCCATCTCCCATATCTTTTATCCCTTTCCCCTCCTCTTTCCCTATTGTATGGTAAAGATTTCTATATGCATGTGTGTGTGTGTGTGTGTGTGTGTGTGTGTGTGTGTGTGCATGCTTGTGTATTTTTCCTACTTTAAATAAATTCTGATGGGAACCAGATTCAAACAAACATTGCTAGTTACCCACCCTACCTCAATTCTATCCACCACTAAACAAGGCTCTTTTTTGCTTGCTTCTTTTGTGCAAGAAAATTTTCTCCATTCTACTTCTCCTGTATCCATTTCTTTACTGCATCCTTCTTGCTCACACCTTCTTTTTATTGGGGAGAGCAATCCAACAAAATTAAATCAAATTCATATACTCTGACTTTGTAGATTCATTTTAGTAGTCTTAATAATGAAAAATGTTCTTGGGAGTTATAATGTTTCCATGTACAAACACACACACACACACACACACACACACACACACACACACACACACCGTGTAATTGAGTCCTTTACATTTAGTAATTCATTTTTACTTCTTTGTGTTTCTCTTAAGTTTTCTAACTGAATGTCAAATTTTCTATTTCACTCTGGTGTTTTCATCAGGAAAACTTGGAAATACTCTGTTTCATTATTTATCTAGTCTCCTCCCCCAAAGGATTGTACTTAGTATAGTTGGGTACATTATTCTTGATTATAATTCTAGCACATCTGCTTTCTGAAATATAATCCAAACACTTCATTCCTTTAAAATGAAAAAAAAAAAAGTTAAATCTTATGTCTTACTGACTATGCTTCTATATCTGATGTTTGCTTCTTGATGTTTTCAATATATTCATCTTCACTTGGGAGCTCTGGAATATGCCTATTCCTGGGACTTTTCATTTTAAAATCTCTTTCAGGACTATTCAATGTCTTCTTTCAAATATTATTTTGCCCTCTGGATTTAAGTATATCAGTGAAGTTTTCCTCTATAATTTCTTGATATATGGTGTTCAAGGTCTTTTTTGTCAGGTACCCTGACAATTCTTAATTTATCTCTTCTTGATGTATTTTCTGTGATCCAAATTATTTTGTTTGTTTTTGATTATATATATATATATATATATATATATATATATATATATATATATATATATATATATATATATATACATTTCCATGAGAATTGTTCTTTTTATTTTTCCTTTAAAATGTTCTAGAGGTAGCATGTTACATTTTAAAATGTATTTAGTATTTTTAAATTTAAATTCTTAACAGAAAAACTCAATTATTAGGAACTTGGTGGAATTAAGGAAGAGATTAAAAATAATTTTGACTATATGAAATTGAAAAAAACAAACAAAATTAAAATTAATACATTTTGTTAGTCTATGGAAGATTCATTTTTTGATTTGTGAATATCATTGTATCATTTAGACATTTCATCTTGTATTCAACATACTAGCCATATAATTTACATGTTTTATATTCGGATCCTATATTATCTTAATAACAATGTCTTTCTTTTGTTCATTGATATACCACATTGTGGCATAAACAAAAGTTTTTTTCCATTAACTTACAATTTTTTTGGACAAAGACAGTTTTTATTACTCTGATAAACTGGTTTTCAATCAGTTATACTCATAGACTAATTGGGAGATTAATGGCATGATTTTGGTCCATTTTGTTTTTGTTTTCATTTTTTTTAAATAGGCTTCAGTTTCAAGAATCTTGGATCACCTAAATAATGAACAATTTAAAAATTCTTTTCATTTTCATATTCTATTCCTAGCAATATCAATTTGCCATTAATAGTGCTGTCCAAGATTCAGGTGAGGACGGACAAATTCAAAAAATTCTCTTGTAGCAGCTGCTAGAATCTGTTATCTTTACCAAAATCTTCCATTGCTACCATATTGTGGCATGGATATGAAACTTACTTACTACCTGTATCAGTGCCTCTATGCCATGGCAAAATTTATGAAGCTGAAAATAATTTTAATGATGGACCGAATTAGAGATTATACATATATATACTAATAGAGTTATATATGCACATTATAGAGTGTTTATATATAGTTATATTTGTAAATCACATGTATTATCCATAAGTAGATCCAATATCAAAAGTAACTGTCATGAAATAAAAGTTGTGTATATATGTGTGTGTGTGTGTGTGTGTGTGTGTGTGTGTGTATATATATATATATATATATATATATATATATATATATATATATATATATATATATATGAGAGAGACTGAAAGCAAGCAGTTTTCATGGTATATCATGATATTTCTACCATTTGAAATCTTGAAAGCTGAACTCTGAGTGACTTTAAGGGTACATCTCTTCAGACACAATTGTTTGTTTTGTTTTTCCTGTGTGCATTGGTACAACCAGAAAAATTCAGACTTCATTTTGGACTCCTATTTTATTATTTCATAAGAAGGAAGAGTGTAGAACTATTGGCATTAAAGCATGCTAGTTACTTTAAGGAGGAAAACAGATGAGTATAGAAATGCTTTCAAGTGTATTCCATTTTGTGTTTTTTTTTTTCAATTTTATGTATAAAAGTTTGTTAAGGGTGAAGGGGCAGGTCAATTCTTTGAAAGCCTCCACAGCTATGAATCATAACATCTTTATGAGTTGCAAAGCAGCCTTTACTGACACAGGTGTTGCTTGTGGACTGGGAATGAAATAAATTGGAGGAAGAGGGAAGAGGAGAGAGGTTAGACAATGCCACTGCCTCTCAGTGGAGAGGTCAGAGAACAGCAACTGCCTGTAAGTCTCCTTGTAGCATCATCAGCATCCTTTCACATGAAGAGATCCATACCATAGGTCTGAGTTAGACCTTCAGCAGCCATTGGCAGGTGTCTCCTGTATCACAACAACAATTATTTGGAGGACTGGAGTTTTTTATAGCCTCATTTCTCTCCCCTTTAGTATGATATGATATCATATGACATCATTATTTATAATAATTTACTTTTGTAATTTAAAAATTAGTGATAAATGAGTTTTTAGTCTAAAGGAATATTGTATTTCATGATCATATCTCTGCTGGATGAAGGGATGAGGTATTAGCTTTCTGAAGCAATATATAGGTTCCATATACCTCTTTGCTTGACTTTTTTACATTAATTTAGGTCCTTTAAGAAATTATTACATTGTATTTATTGTTGGTCATTTCTCACTTGTTATTCATTGACAGCTTCTTAAAATTATTCTGTTTGGAACTATTGTTGTAATATAATTGATTTTTAAATGTTATTATTTATTAAATTTGGTATCAATGATGAACTTTGCCTAATAAAATTTTGAAAATCATTAGATATCTAATTCTGAAATAACTCCCATTAACCTCAATATTATTCAGGGCTGGTGGGAAGTGGGAAGGATTAGTCAACAGTTAAAGCTGTATAAAATTAGAGTGGGATGCATAGAGTGTGTGAGCTCTCCTATTTTAAGGTCATGAATCAGAGGTTGGAAGATTATGTATTAAGGTATGGAACAATAGTTTATGTATGAGCTTGATTAGATGTCTACTGAAATTTACTTCAACTCCCACATTCCATGATTTTTTTTTTCATTCTGAGATCAAGTTCAATTCTTTGTGATATCATTTAATGTTAGCCTTTCCCATGCTGACAAGTACTTTTGGCACATAGGTTTTGGAGAAACCTAGAAAATTCTGGCCTCTTTCATTGATTTTCTTCTTCAAACCATATATTTCCAGAGGCTAATTGTCATAGATGGTGCTTCTTTTTGAGGAATTGCCCAATTTCTTTGAGAATTCCTCTATATCTTCAACATTTTAAAGAAATTTTCTTGTATAAATTCCAAATACCATCATGGAGATCTTGCCTATTCTCTAATGAAGTTTGGATTGTGAAGTGACTGAGTACTGGTAAAATGATCTTTCTTATTGCTCCGGTGAATAAGATGCTATTGGTTCCACCAATTCTTTTATTTCTATCTCTGTAGAAAAACTGGTAGCTATGACTTCTTTATAGTTATTGGTTTCATTTACAACAAATAATAACACAATGTATATCGTTCCATTTTTCCAGAGGGGCATTGGACAGATATTTTATATAGAGAGCATTAACCTTGGAGTTAATGTCAATAGCCAATTTAAACATTTTATTGCATGAATTTTAGGGCACATTGCCCCATTTTTCACCACTCCTTTGTCACTGTGATAGAAAAAGAGTTATAATGGATTTCAGAACATTCTACATCTTTATTCATTTTCATTGATAAATTTTTCTTTAATTCAAATCTAAACCAAATCAACAAACATTTATTAAGCATTGTGTCAGGCACTGTATTGAGTGCTGGGAGGTTAATTAATAAATGAAAAATAATAGCCTAGGCTTTCAAGGAGCTTATAATCTAAAGAGGAAAACAATAAACAAGGGAAGGCAGGAAAGCCAGGGTAGGATGAGACACAAGGAAGTTTCCAGAAGTCCTGTTCTGGTGGAATTGAAACCAGTTAGAACATATGGAAAGTGAAATAGACGGTCATGTCTCTGCCCTCTATAAATGAAAGTTTTCAGAGAAGTAAGATACTCTACCCATCATCTCTACATACAGGAGAGGAGAAGCTAAAGGAGGTCCTATAAATCAATACTGGAGTTAGCAGCTTATGGTGAGTATAGTAGTGACCAGTTAATCCTGGAAGGAGAATATTGTCCTATGGAGTTGAAACCAGGCAGCACTTTAGCTTTTTTATCTCGAAAAATGAAAGTTATGGTATTAAATGATTTTCGATGTCATGTTTAGTTCTAAATCCATATTCATGTGATTAATGTAGATATTCCTTCCAATACTACATATATAAAGTGATATATTGCTGTGTATCCTACCACACCATTGCCTAAAAGTTCACATGATCTGTTCTTCCTAATACTATGGAAGCCTTCTTTGGCATTCTCTTGACATTGAACATATTCCAGTGGGCCATGTAAACTGCCCATCCTTTCTTAATTCATCTTTTTTTATCACTGGTCATCTTTTTTCTCAATCACATATTTCTTTGATTATAGTCTTTAAATGAGATTCTTATTTAATTCCTCATGTATATTATGTTGCATCTTACTTACACCCATTATATATCTCTCCATGGTCCTTTGAAAAATTCAATTCTTCAGAATATGTAGCAATATATGTTCACATGCCAGAAAATCTGTACAGAGAGATAAATTAGGATATAATGTTTGCATTGTGTTTTATATAAACCCAGATATAGAACTAATAACCAAATAAATAAGCAAAACATTCATTTTTTACTGAACATTCAGGTTTTACTGAAGTAGAGAACAAAAAAAAATATTTTTGTCTGCAATTGAAAAAAAAAGTGTCAGATGTAGCACAGCAATGGGGAAAAGAAGGAGGAGGTAATGATGAGGCACAGATAATGAATATGAAAACCAAGTGGGGGGGCGGAGCCAAGATGGCGGAGAAGAAACACACTACTCAGTGAACGTCCTCACTCCCTCACAACCAATTAGATAAATTAAGTCTCAAAATTAGCTCAGGACTGATAGATACCACAAGGACTGGAAGCACGACTTACCAGCTGAAGAGAATCTGGAGTTTCAACAGGAAAGGTCAGTTCTCAGGGGAGGAATAAGAAAGACCAGCACAGACGGTGGGGTAGGGGCACACTGCGCCCATTGTGCTGGGAAGGGCTCTGGGATCAGAGAAGCCACTGAGGTAAAGGAATCTGGCACAGGCTGTTAGCTCTTCTCTGCTAATTATTTAGCAGTTCAGAAGAGAAAGCCAAAATATTTTAAAACTCAGATTAGATTTTCCCCCCCCCCCCCCACCCTGGGGCAGACTCGGCACCAGGGGGTGTGGCCTCAGCTACCTCCTGAGAATAGTTAAGAGACTGACAAGTGGGTGGATACGGCCCAAGGCAACACGCACTGCCTAGCTTAGCTGGAGGGAGTGGAACTCAGCTCCAGGAAGTCCCAGAGAAGCGGAACCTTTGAACTAGGGACCGCAGTTTCTGGCAGACACTTCCAGTTTGAGCGCAGGGGCTTCTCACGTCACCTGCTGCAGACACCCACTCACCCGGACACATAGGCTGAGCTTCTTGCTGTCTTCACTATTCTACGCCCTCAAAGCACAGCAGTGCTAATCACCTCTGAGGCACTTCCAGGGAGGGGGTGGGGAACTCTCTCCCAGAGCTCTCTCTTAGCGCGGGCGCGGGGGCCGCTGCATCCATCCGGTCTGGGAGGAAGCTGGTAAAGAAGTAAATAATTTCCTACCCCAGGGACAGACCCCAAAACATTTTTTAAGTATGAGCAAAAAAGCTAGAAAAACTATAGATTCCTTCTATACAGAGAAAGAGCGGGTATCCAACCCCGAGGAAGTTAACAGCAAAGATTCAGAAGATAACAACCTAAAGGGGAACGATTCCTGCCCCCCATCACATAACTCTCTCCTAGAAGAAGCTCTTAAGAAATTGAGGGAGATTGAAGAAAAATGGGGCAAGGAAAGGGAAGTTATGATAGAAAATAACAACGTCCTGAAATTGGAGTTGGAAAAAATAAAGAATTCACAGGAGATGCAGGGAAACAAAATTAGTGAATTAGAAAAGGTTAAAAAAACACAGGAAAGTAGGATTTCTGAATTGGAAAAGATAAAAAAGTCTCAAGAAAATAGAATTTCTGAATTGGAAAAAGAAAATAATTCTCAAAAAAAAAAAATTAGGGAAATGGAAAAAAATTCAATAGAGCAAAATAATTCATTTAAAAACGAAATTGGGCATTTACAAAAAGAACTAAAAACTGTGAAAGAAGAAAATAACTCCTTAAAAGTCAGGATGGAACAAATAGAAATGAATGATTCACAGAGAACCCAAGAATCAGTCAAACAAAACAAAAAAAATGAGAAGCTGGAGAACAACGTCAAATACTTACTGGGAAAATCTATAGACCTGGAAAATAGATCTAGGAGAGATAATCTGCGGATTATTGGACTTCCAGAAAACTATGACCAAAAAAAGAGCCTAGATTCTATTTTACAGGAAATTATCAAAGAGAACTGTCCAGAGATAATAGAAACAGAAGGGAAAGTAGATGTGGAAAGAATTCATCGAACTCCTTCTGAAATAGACCCTAAAAAAAGAACACCACGGAATATTGTGGCTAAGCTGCAGAATTACCACACAAAGGAGAAAATCCTGCAAGCAGCTAGAAAAAAACAATTTAAATACCAAGGTGCCACAATAAGGGTCACCCAAGATCTGGCTGCCTCCACATTAAAAGATAGAAGGGCCTGGAACCTGATATTCCGTAAGGCAAAAGATCAAGGACTGCAACCAAGAATGAACTACCCAGCTAAGTTTAGCATCTTTTTCCACGGAAGAAGATGGTCATTCAATGAAACAGAGGAATTCTATATGTTTCTAAGAAAAAAACCAGACTTAAACAAAAAATTTGATCTACATCCACAAGACTGAAGAGAAACAGAAAAAGGTACACAGAACCCTTGAGAACTGTAACTCTGTTGTGGGTATATAAAAAATACTCAAGGATAATTTGATTTTACTGATATAAAAGAAAAAAAGGGGGGTGTAGTAAAGGGAAGGAGGTCGGTTCAGAAAAAGGGGAAGGAGTGATAAAAAGAGGGAAACTACATCCCAGGAAGAGACATAGAAAATACACCATATCTGAGGGAACTTAGTGAGGGGGAGAATCATTGTGTGAATCTTACTCTCATCAGAAGAGGCTCAAAGAGTAAATAATTAACATATTTGTTTTTCAGAGAATTTTCTCTCACCTCATTAAAAGGGGGGAGAGGAAAAGGGAAAAGGAAAAGGGGAATAAGTGAAGGGACTTGGAGGGAGGGGGGAGGGATCCTAAAAAAAAAAAAAAGAGGGAGGGTTGCGCGTCACAAGGGGGGTCTGTAAATTAAATATCGGGGAGGGGGATCAGGGGGGTCAAGGGAAAAAAGCATAATCTGGGGATAATACGATGGCAGGAAATACAGAATTAGTAATTTTAACTGTAAATGTAAATGGGATGAACGATCCCATCAAACGGAAACGGATAGTAGATTGGATCAAAAAGCAGAACCCTACAATATGTTGCCTACAGGAAACACACTTAAAGCAGGGAGATACATACAGAGTAAAGGTAAAAGGTTGGAACAGAGCCTATTATGCTTCAGGTAAAGCCAAAAAAGCAGGGGTAGCTATCCTTATCTCAGATCAAGCAAAAGCAGAAGTAGATCTCGTTAAAAAAGATAAGGAAGGAAACTATATCCTGCTGAAAGGTAGCATAAATAATGAAGCCATATCAATACTAAACATATATGCACCAAGTGGTATAGCATCTAACTTTCTAAAGGAAAAGTTAAGAGAACTGCAAGAAGAAATAGACAGTAAAACTATAATAGTGGGAGATCTCAACCTTGCACTCTCAGATTTAGACAAATCAAACCACAAAACAAACAAGAAAGAAATTAAAAAAGTAAATAGAACATTAGAAAAACTAGGTATGATAGACCTTTGGAGAAAACTGAATGGCAATAGGAAGGAATATACTTTCTTCTCAGCAGTTCATGGATCCTATACAAAAATTGACCATATACTAGGACATAAAGATCTCAAAATTAAATGTAGGAAGGCAGAAATAATAAATGCCTTCTTCTCAGATCACAATGCAATAAAAGCTACATTCAGTAAAAAGTTAGGGGTAAATAGACCAAAAAGTAATTGGAAACTGAATAATCTCATCTTAAAGAATGACTGGGTGAAAGAGCAAATTATAGAAACAATTAACAATTTCACCCAAGATAATGATAATGATGAGACATCATATCAAAATCTTTGGGATGCAGCTAAAGCGGTAATAAGGGGAAATTTTATATCTTTAGAGGCTTATTTGAAGAAAATTGAGAAAGAGAAGATTAATGAATTGGGCTTACAACTTAAAAGGCTAGAAAAAGACCAAATTATAAACCCCCAACCAAAAATTAAACTCGAAATACAAAAATTAAAAGGAGAAATCAATAAAATTGAAAGTAAAAAAACTATTGAATTAATAAATAAAACCAAGAGTTGGTTTTATGAAAAAGCCAATAAAATAGATAAACCTTTAGTAAATTTGATCAAAAAAAAGAAAGAGGAAAATCAAATTGATAGTCTTACAAATGAAAAGGGGGATCTTTCCACCAATGAAGAGGAAATTAGAGAAATAATAAGGAGTTACTTTGCCCAACTTTATGCCAATAAATTTGATAACTTAAGTGAAATGGATGACTTCCTCCAAAAATATAGGCTCCCTAGATTAACAGAGGAGGAGATAAATTGCTTAAATAGTCCCATTTCAGAAAAAGAAATAGAACAAGCTATTAATCAACTCCCCAGGAAAAAATCCCCAGGGCCAGATGGATTCACATGTGAATTCTACCAAACATTTAAAGAACAATTAGCCCCAATGTTATATAAATTATTTGAAAAAATAGGGGATGAAGGAGTCCTACCAAATTCCTTTTATGACACAGACATGGTACTGATACCTAAACCTGGTAGATCGAAAACTGAGAAAGAAAATTATAGACCAATCTCCTTAATGAATATTGATGCTAAAATCTTAAATAAGATATTAGCAAAAAGACTTCAGAAAATCATCTCCAAGATAATACACTATGATCAAGTAGGATTTATTCCAGGAATGCAAGGCTGGTTTAATATTAGGAAAACTATTAATATAATTGACCATATTAATAATCAAATTAATAAGAACCATATGATCATCTCAATAGATGCAGAAAAAGCATTTGACAAAATCCAACATCCATTCCTACTAAAAACTCTTGAGAGTATAGGAATAAATGGATTATTCCTTAGAATAATCAGGAGTATATATTTAAGACCTTCAGTAAGCATAATATGCAATAGAAATAAACTGCAACCTTTCCCAGTAAGATCAGGAGTGAAACAAGGTTGCCCACTATCACCATTACTATTCAATATAGTACTAGAAACGCTAGCCTCGGCAATAAGAGCCGAGAAAGAGATTCAAGGAATTAGAGTAGGAAATGAGGAAATTAAACTATCACTTTTTGCAGATGACATGATGGTATACTTAGAGAACCCCAAAGACTCTGCTAAAAAGCTACTAGAAATAATTCAAAATTTCAGCAAAGTGGCAGGATACAAAATAAATCCACATAAATCCTCGGCATTTTTATATATCACTAACAAAATGCAACAGCAAGAGATACAAAGAGAAATTCCATTCCAAACAAATGTTGATAGTATAAAATATTTGGGAATCCATCTACCAAAGAAAAGTCAGGAATTATATGAGAAAAATTACAAAACACTTGCCACAAAAATAAAATCAGATTTAAATAATTGGAAAGACATTCAGTGCTCTTGGATAGGCCGAGCGAATATAATAAAGATGACAATACTCCCCAAACTAATCTATTTATTTAGTGCTATACCAATCAGACTCCCAAGAAACTATTTTAATGACCTAGAAAAAATAACAACAAAATTCATATGGAAGAATAAAAGGTCAAGAATTGCAAGGGAACTAATGAAAAAAAACTCAGAGGAAGGTGGTCTAAGTGTACCTGATCTAAAGCTATATTATATAGCAGCAGTCACCAAAACCATTTGGTATTGGCTACGAAATAGACCGGTAGATCAGTGGAACAGATTAGATACAAAGGACAAAAAAGGGTACATCTATAGCAATCTAATCTTTGACAAACCCAAAGATTCCAACATTAGGGATAAAAATTCATTATTCGGAAAAAACTGTTGGGAAAACTGGAAATTAGTATGGCAGAAATTAGATATGGATCCACACTTAACACCATATACCAAGATAAGATCAAAATGGGTCCATGATTTAGGCATAAAGAGGGAGATAATAAATAGATTAGAGGAACAGAGGATAATCTACCTCTCAGACTTGTGGAGGAGGAAGGAATTTATGACCAGAGGAGAACTAGAGATCATTATTGATCACAAAATAGAAGATTTTGATTACATCAAACTAAAAAGTTTCTGTACAAATAATACTAATGCAAACAAGATTAGAAGGGAAGTAACAAATTGGGAAAATATTTTTAAAAACAAAGGTTCTGACAAAGGTCTCATTTCCAAAATATATAGAGAACTGACCATAATTTATAAGAAACCAAACCATTCTCCAATTGATAAATGGTCAAAGGATATGAACAGACAATTCTCAGAGGAAGAAATTGAAACTATATCCACTCACATGAAAGAGTGTTCCAAATCACTACTGATCAGAGAAATGCAAATTAAGACCACTCTGAGATACCACTACACACCTGTCAGATTGGCTAAGATGACAGGAACAAATAATGACAAATGTTGGAGGGGATGTGGGGAAATTGGGACACTAATGCATTGCTGGTGGAGTTGTGAAAGAATCCAGCCATTCTGGAGAGCAATCTGGAATTATGCCCAAAAAGTTATCAAACTGTGCATACCCTTTGACCCAGCAGCGCTACTACTGGGATTATATCCCAAAGAAATACTAAAGAGCGGAAAGAGACATATATGTGCCAAAATGTTTGTGGCAGCTCTTTTTGTTGTAGCTAGAAACTGGAAGATGAATGGATGTCCATCAGTTGGAGAATGGTTGGGTAAATTGTGGTATATGAAAGTTATGGAATATTATTGCTCAGTAAGAAATGACCAGGCAGGAGGAATACAGAGAGGGTTGGAGAGACTTAAATCAACTGATGCTGAGTGAAATGAGCAGAACCAGAAGATCACTGTATACTTCAACAACGATACTGTATGAGAGAGGTATTCTGATGGAAGTGGAAATCTTCAACATAAAGAAGATCCAACTCACTTCCAGTTGATCAATGATGGACAGAGGTAGATACACCCAGAGAAGAAACACTGGGAGGGGAATGTAAATTGTTAGCACTAATATCTGTCTGCCCAGGTTGCATATACCTTCGGATTCTAATGTTTATTGTGCAACAAGAAAATGATATTCACACACATGTATTTTACTTAGACTATATTGTAACACATGTAAAATGTATGGTATTGCCTGTCGTCGGGGGGAGGGAATAAGGGAGGGGGGGTAATTTGGAAAAATGAATACAAGGGATAATATTATAAAATATATATATATATATATAATAAAAAAAATTAAAAAAAAAAAAAAAAAAAAAAAAAAAAAAAAAAAAACCAAGTGGTTGAAAAACCTAAATGTTGATAGTAATAATTGGGAAAAAAGATCTCCATAACTAGATTAAAGATTTAATCATTAACTATTAGGCTTCAAATCTCAAAAATTATAACATTATAGAGGCAAATTTATAAGGGATCTTAGAGATTAGGTAGTCTATACTTCTTAATTTTGGAATTGAAGGAATAAGATATCTGTGAATTTATTAATTTTTTTTCAGGGTCACACAAGTAGTAAATAGCAGTGTCAACATAAAAATCCAACTTTCTTGACTCAAAATTCATTGTTCTTTCTACTGTTTTTCATGGTTCCTTAAGTTCACAAATCATGTTAAGAAACTATAAGGTGGTTTCCCTCCCCCCTACACATTCTTAACACATAATTTTAGAACCATATTAAAGCCTTTGCTTTATGACAGTTTAAACTGAAAGTTGATAAACTTGCTTTATAATGGGAGAAACAAAAAGCAAAAATATATATTTTAAAATATGCAAGTATTTTTATATATGTATATATATATATATACATATATATATATGTGTGTGTGTGTGTGTGTGTGTGTGTGTGTGTGTGTGTGTGTGTGTGTGTTTTAAATGCAGTGTACTAGCAAATGGGAAGGTAAGAGAAAATTGAGAAAAGGATTATTATTTTAAAGAAGCAAACAATTCTATGGATATACTTTGGAGTTAGGTCAGATTATGAGAGTATCATACTAAAAGAAATAATTGTTCAATTGTTTAGTAATGTCTGACTTTTTGTGATCTTATTTGGTGTTTTTTGACAAAGATACTGGAGTTATTTGCAATTTTCTTCTCTAGCTCACTTTATAAATGAGGAAACTGAAGCAAACAGGGTTAAGTGACTTGCCCAGTGTCACTCACATAGCTAGTAAATATTGAAACTCCAGATGTGAGCTCAGATCTTCCTGACTCCAGGTCTGTTACTTGATCCAGTGTGCCATTTAACTATCCAAAAATATTTGAATATGTTGAGCATCAGCAAACAAATTTTAGAATGATCATTAAGGTATATGATAAATTACCTATAAGAAGATAATATCTTACAAATATTGATGTATAATTATATAATCCTGAATATATCTTCTTATATCTTTTTTTTTCTTTTTTTGAGGCTGGGGTTAAGTGACTTACCCAGGGTCACACAGGTAGGAAGTGTTAAGTGTCTGAGAGCAGATTTGAACTCGGGTCCTCCTGAATTCAGAGCTGGTGCTCTATCCACTGCACCACCTAGCTGCCCCTATATTCTTATATCTTGTAAGAATTTGTTTTTTTAGTCTTTATGGAATTTTAACGTATTGGTCAACCTAACCTATTTTGCTTCTATGAAGATTCAGAGTAGCAAAGAGATGTTGCAAATCCACTGTACTCTTTCTCCATTTATTATTTCTATGAAGTTCACTGGGTTTTGTGGATATTTTTCACCACAATTCCATAAAACATGATAACCATGGTTTGCAATAAAATAAAAATGAACACAATTACTGAATGCACTTGAATACAAATTGAAATTTTTTTGCTGGAGGATGTAAGTACTATGTTTTAAGAAGCTTTTTACAAACTTTTGACAAACATTCCTGGAGGGAAATGGCTTTTCAAGTGCTTAGAGCATAATAGATTTGACATGTCTTAAAAAATTATGAGCAATGCTAGAAAAAAGTAAAAGTTAAATAAAATTGTGTTTTTGGTCTAGAACTAATGCACATATAATATTAAATGTGCCAGATTTGGGTTGTTGAAAGGTTTAGAAGTGAAAAAGTACTTTTGACGATGAATGAATGACAATGTTAAATCTGATCTTCATTAGGTCCATATTATTAAAGAGTCTCAAGGTACATTGGTTACAGGTATTCAGTGACTTATATCCACTATAAAATTGTACCTTTGCCAATCCACCAAGCATAAAACAAGTGCTTTCTATTGAGAAAAATCAAACAATGGTTTAGTACTTGAAATTTGATTCAGTGCTATAATTGATTCTTCTCTGTAACCACCTGAGCCATGTTTCTTTATTTCTGAAGTAAGTTAGAAGTTTAGGAGACAATAGTTCAGTTTTCCTCTCTGATTTAAGTTTAAAAGTTGTTTCCCTACAAACTGTAAATGAAAGAAAACTTATCTCTGTACAATTAGTTTTCCTTATAGAATTAGAGGAAGACTGTTATCCTAGAAGAGTGCAGATGGATGTGAGGGAGACTGGTCTGTTATCTTTGAAAAACTGGATGTCCATCAAGAAATTCTGATCCGTTCTAATTATGACACTAATTAGCTATGCAAGTGCAAACCACAAATGAGTCTTCCATAGCAACAAGAAGGAAGAGACTTGTTGCTACTCTGCAGTACATGTTTCTGTCCATTTATATGATTTTCTATTGAAAGTCTGTGATATTTTAAACTTTGTAATCAATCATATTGTTTTTCTTTCTTCCTATTTCTTTTCCAAAATAATATTAAGACTAGTTAATCCTACATTATTCTTTTTTGAGTGATTGGTGAGTCAATAGACCCCTCGTATTGGAAATTGCTAACTGTGGCAAAAAATTAATATGCTCAGAACTTTGTGCCTTAGTTATCCTTAATTTCAGTTGTGACAACTTACAAAGTACTGCATGAAACACTTTGGATTTGTTGTTCATCTATTGAGAAGATATATGTGGAAACAGAGAAGTACATACAAATACTTAAATGGTTATGTGATCCCATGAAATTGAATGTTATCTTCATTGAAAAATATTGCATTCAATTGGGAACTATGCCCAAAAAGTTATCAAACTGTGCATACCCTTTGACCCAGCCGTACTACTATTGGGCTTATATCCCAAAGAAATACTAAAGAAGGGAAAGGGACCTGTATGTGCCAAAATGTTTGTGGCAGCTCTTTTTGTTGTAGCTAGAAACTGGAAGTTGAATGGATGCCCATCAATTGGAGAATGGTTGGGTAAATTATGGTATATGAAGGTTATGGAATACTATTGCTCTGTAAGAAATGACCAGCAGGAGGAATACAGAGAGGCTTGGAGAGACTTAAATCAACTGTTGCTGAGTGAAATGAGCAGAACCAGAAGATCGCTGTACACCTCAGTGCTGTATGAGGATGTGTTCTGATGGAGGTGGATATCTTCAACATAGAGAGGATCCAACTCACTTCCAGTTATCAATGATGGACAGAAATAACTACACCCAGAGAAGGACACTGGGAAGTGAATGTAAATTGTTAGCATTACTGTCTATCTACCCAGGTTACTTACACCTTTGGAATCTAATACTTAATGTGCAACAAGAAAATGGTATTTGCACACATATATTGTATCTAGGTTTTATTGTAACACATGTAAAATGTATGGGATTGCCTGTCATCGGAGGGAGGGAATGGAGGGAGGGGGGGATAATTTGGAAAAATGAATACAAGGGATAATATTATTAAAAAATTACTCGTGCATATATACTGTGAAAAAAATTCTAAATAAATAAAAAAGAAGACATATGTTTAAAAGAATTGCATATATTTAACCAATATTGGATTGCTTGCTGTCTAAGGGAAGAAGGAAGAAGAGACAGAGACAATTTTGGAAGACAAGATTTTGCAAGGGTGAATGTTGAAAATTATTTTTGCATGTATTTAGAAAAGTAAAAACCTATTTTAAAAAAAAAGAAAGAAAAATATTGCATCCTCACCATGCTTGACAATAATATTTGATTCTTATACATATATTTTACATATATATAATATATATATATACATATATATATATATATATATTATATATATATATTATTATACAGTGGGATCATTAAATATGCTAGAAGTATCCCTTGTTAGGCAACACAGAGATTCCAGTGGAACAGTTGATTTGGGTTAACTTCTTATTTTCCTTTACCTTTTCCAAATGAGCAATATACTTTGTATTCTTATTGCACATTTTTCTAATTATATCATTTATACACAACCATTATCTGCCTCTTCACTTTTTTTATAAATGACTCATTTTTAGATGTTCATAAACTGGAAAATTTTGAGCATTGACTGATCATTGAAAATAAATTTTTCCTAAAGAAATGATTATTTAATTAGAAATTAAGATTACAAATCTAATCTGATATAGTTTTGGTTTGTAATTAAATCAAAAATGGATAGGACAGGAAGAGGCATCATAACCTCAGGAAAAAGTAGAATTAGATATAAAGTAATTTTGTTTAGAACCTCATAATTCATCTCTGAAACATTCCCCATTGTAAAGATGATTTCACATAGTCATGTTGATGAAGAGTAAAATTCATCATACAATTACATCATGAAAGATATTTGGCATAACATCTTATATGTCCTTTTATTATCTCTTCTCACATTCTGTCAATTATCTTTATAAATTTTAATATTTCACAAGGTAATGTGTTCTATCAAAGGAAAAAATATATGACTTCATGTTGGAAGAAGAGTTACTGAGCTATTATATAGCTCTGCCAGAGAATGTAACCTCAGGCAAATTGCTTCATCTAGAGAGATATCAATAATCTGATCTTTAAAATGGAGAACACTGGATTCTAGGATACTTAGCTGTAATATCCAATGACTTTTAATATACAGTGAGGATTTATATATACATTATGTATATCCTTTCTGGGGTAAGAATAACATTTGTTGTGCAGCAAGATGCAATTGTGTTTAATGTAAACATCCATAGGAAAGTTGAATTATTTTGATTTTTTATATATATATATATATATATATATATATATATATATGTGTGTGTGTGTGTGTGTGTGTGTGTGTGTGTGTGTGTGTTTGTGTGTGTGTGTGTGTGTGTGTGTGTGTAAATTTAGCTTAAGTTTATAGTGACAATTGAAGCTGAGAGAAAATTTGATAAAAAGACAAAAATAAAATTTTATGGAAAGTAATTTTTTTTTGTTGTTGAGGCAATTGGGTTGCCCAGGGTCATACAGCCTAGAAGTATTAAGTGTCTGAACTCAGATTAGAACTCAAGTCATCCTGACTTCAGGGTGGTGCTCTATGAACTACATCAACTAGCTATAGAGAAAGTATTTTTAAGAAACTTGAGTAATCTATAATGCATATATAAATCAAACATAAAAAGATACATGTAACATTCCCTAATGAATTATACCTGTACAAGAATAGTCTTCAATGAGCTGCTCTTTTAACATAAAAGGGCAGCTGTACAGTTTCAAAGCTACTGGTCACCTCTTTTAATATGTCATTAGATCCACACGTTTATTCAAGCATAAATTCTTTTGCAAAGATAACAATGATGGCAAGTAGCACTTTATAGATTTCAAAGCACTTTACATATGTTTTCTCCTATCATTTAATCCTTGTAACCACCTGATGAGGTAGGTACTATTAATAACATCATTTTGCAAATGAGATAACTGAGCATAATAGATATTTTAACTTCCTAGAATTATCCAGTTAATAAATGTCTGGGTGGGATGGGATTTGAAATTAGGGCTTCCTGAGACCAAATCCAGGTTTCTAGTCATTACACCACCTAGATACCTCAGTTTCTGAACACATAGAAGGATGTGTGTGAGTAAGAGAAAGAAGGGAAGAAAGAGAGAGAGACACAGAGACACAGACAGACACACACACACATAGAGAGACAGACAAATAGACAGACGACAGATAGAGACAGAGACAGAGATACAGAGACAAACAGAAAAAGAGAGATACAGAGAGAAAGAGACAGAGAGAGAGTGTCAGAGAAACAGAGAGAGAGGGAGAACACACACACACACAGAGAGAAAGAGAGAGAGAGAGAGTAAGCAAAGAAAGAAATTTAGTTACCATTTTTTACCTTAGACTAAGTGAAAATCAAGAGATCAATGATGAGTGTTACTAATGCTAGGGATTGAGTTTGAATGGAAGGTAGACATTCCATGTCCCATTTGGTGATTAATTTTGACCTCTTTTGACAAGATTTTTTATAAAGAATAATTTATTTTCTTAATGTGGACCAGATTAACAAAGACATTAAACTGTACTTTTAACCAGGAAATTTCACAAGTAATGATATTTGCATAGAGGCATTTTGATACTATATTGCTAGTAGAGTCTTGCTATGAAACAATGGACAAATAACTCAATCTTCACAATTTTCTCAGAGCATAAGTTACAGATGAGATGAAATCTACACCTGAGGAGTTTCCTGTTAAAATTACCTGGCTTTGAATATATTCATAAATTTTCCTAAATTATTGTTTTACTCCAGTTATTAATTAATTTTAATGTTTATGAAGACCAGATTATATCAGCTCATATATACTTTTCCTTATTATTATTGATGATGATGATCATAATAGTGAACAAGCACCAGAATAAAAAAAACAACAAAAATATATATTTTTTCTTTTTTGAGATTAACTAATAGGGCAGTCAAATAAGAAGGGAGGAAACCAGGTGTGAAATTCCCTATAATACAATGCAGATAGGTATCTTATCTGCAACTTAAAAACTTACAGGTTGCCTATTGCACAAATACTTCCCCAAAATCAAAATATTCATTAGGAGTAGAAAATGAATCTTGATCATCCTGGATTCAAGGCTAAATAGAAGGTCTTTTATCAAGTACTTATTCTTTAATTATGCCTTTAAATTTAATGTATTCCCATTAATAAGTGGCAGAGTTTAAAATACTTGATTGTAAAAGATCTAGTAAATAGTTGTATTTAATTATTCCATTCAACCATTCTTAATCTGTCATTAATCAATTTAATTCAGAAGATTACGGTTACTCTTTTCTTTGAATATGCATTAATGGTCCTCAGTGAAAACTTTTGAAAAATCTAAACTGAAAACCATTCACTAAAATCTGGCTATCACTAATTTGCTATCTTCATCAATCAAAATAATCTACTTGCAATTTCTTGTGTATGTTAGGTGTTTTTTTGTTTTTTTTCATTTGTGTCCAATGGCTCCTGCTTTGCTCCATGAATTGAAACCCAAGGTACTATTTAAGATACACTTTTCAATTTTGAGTCTGAGACATAATTATTTTAAAAAATAGCTTTAGTTTTTTTTTTTTTTTTTTGCTTCTGTATTTGTTATTCCATTTTTGCATAAAAGCAGCTCATTTGGAAACTATAATCTTGTGTTTTATGAAAACCCAGAAGAGTGAATAGAAGGGTAGTGGGCAAGATTTGGTGCTTATGCCAGTTATTAGTTGTGTGACTTAGGAAAAAGTTATTTAGCTTTTTATTTATTTATTACTTAATTATTTAACAGGATTTAGGTCATTCTTTAAGAAGTTCTAGGGAAGGTACTTTTTTTGATAAATTAAAGTTTTTAACTTTGAGTTCCCTAAATTAATTTATCATTAATTAAATCATGCATCTAGTTCTGATCCATTTTTCTCCTGAGGAAATTTAAATTCAGAGTGCTTGAATGCCAGAGTCTAGCATAGTGCAATTCATATAGTGCACACTAAATATATGTTTCTAAATTTAATTTATGGATTTTACAAATGTGATAACATTCACTAGTCAAACAGAGTACAAATAATTCAAAATAATCAATCAGTTAATTAAATCAACTAAAACTTATTAAGGTTTGACAGTATGCTAGGGACTATTCTAACCCCTAAAATGTAAAGAAAGGTAAAAATAATCTTTGTCCACAAAGATTGTATTATACATTACATAATAATTGAGTAAATAATATAGAAATAAGTCAATATAAGATACATAAAGAGTAGATGAAAGGTAACTCTAAATGTGGGATTCTTCTGGCATTCATCAGAAAGTTCTTATCCAGAAGGCAGCACTTGAGAGAGGATAATGAAAGAATAATGTGAGACAAACAACTCAATTAAATAAGATTATAATAAAATTACAGCAAAATATTTCCATCAAAATATATAATGAAAAATATGTGCAAGGAACATATATGACCAGGGGACATATATGCCCAGGATAACTCATATCTCTAATGCTACAAGGCTTTAGATGTCCTTTAGGGATGGCATCAAACTACCTTTTTCATTTCTTGGGCATGTTTGCGAGTGTGTGTGTGTATGTGTGTATGTGTGTGTGTGTGTGTGTGTGTGTGTGTGTATGTGTGTATGTGTGTGTGTGTGTGTGTGTGTGTGATTGCATTTTACTGATTTTGTTATATCTGAACACCATTGTCATCTTGTCACTGTGAGTATAATTATAAAACTCCACGTTACTTTTAGCTAGGCTTTAGCCTTCAAAAGTACCTGATAAGATTGTGAACTACTGCCTACTAATTATTATTTCTAAAATGTCTCTCACTATAAGCATAAGCATATAGCTTTTTTTCAATCCATAGTCAAGACTAAAATCCACTATAGGTAGCTAAAGACTTGAAAAGAAATCTGCAGGTAAATAGCAGCTACAGTGCTCCTAGGACAAAATTAATGGTTTTCTTTCAAACTAATTTCATTCTGTTAGACGTATTAACATGTGTGTCTGGGGCGGAGCCAAGATGGCGGAGAAGAAACACACGACTCAGTGAATGTCCTCACTCCCTCACAACCAATTAGATAAATTAAGTCTCAGAATTAGCTCAGGACTGATAGATACCACAAGGACTGGAAGCACGACTTACCAGCTGAAGAGAATCTGGAGTTTCAACAGGAAAGGTCAGTTCTCAGGGGAGGAATAAGAAAAACCAGCACAGACAGTGGGGTAGGGGCACACTGCGCCCATAGCGCTGGGAAGGGCTCTGGGATCAGAGAAGCCACTGAGGTAAAGGAATCTGGCACAGGCTGTTAGCTCTTCTCTGCTAATTATTTAGCAGTTCAGAAGAGAAAGCCAAAATATTTTAAAACTCAGATTAGATTTTCCCAGATCCGGGGGGTGACTCAGCAGATCTGGGCACCAGGGGGTGTGGCCTCAGCTACCACCTGAGAATAGTTAAGAGATTGACAAGTGGGTGGATACGGCCCAAGGCAACACACACTGCCTTGCTTAGCTGGAGGGAGTGGAACTCAGCTCCAGGAAGTCCCAGAGAAGCGGAACCTTTGAACTAGGGACCACGGTTTCTGGCAGACACTTCCAGTTTGAGCACAGGGGCTTCTCACTTCACCTGCTGCAGACATCCACTCCGAACCCGGACACATAGGCTGGGCTTCGTGCTGTCTTCACTATTCTACGCCCTCGAAGCACAATAGTGCTAATCACCTCTGAGGCACCTCCAGGGAGGGGGTGGGGAACTCTCTCCCAGAGCTCTCTCTTAGCTCAGGCCCAGGGGCCGCTGCATCCATCCAGTCTGGGAGGAAGCTGGTAAAGAAGTAAATAATTTCCTACCCCAGGGACAGACCCCAAAACATTTTTTTTTAAATATGAGCAAAAAAGCTAGAAAAACTATAGATTCCTTCTATACAGAGAAAGAGCAGGTATCCAACCCCGAGGAAGTTGACAGCAGAGAATCAACAGATAACAACCTAAAGGGGAATGATTCCTGCCCCCCATCACATAACTCTCTCCTAGAAGAAGCTCTTAAAAAATTGAGGGAGATCGAAGAAAAATGGGGAAAGGAAAGGGAAGTTATGATAGAGAATAACAATGTTCTGAAATTGGAGTTGGAAAAAATAAAGAATGCACAGGAGATGCAGGGAAACAAAATTAGTGAATTAGAAAAGGTTAAAAAAACACAGGAAAGTAGGATTTCTGAATTGGAAAAGATAAAAAAGTCTCAAGAAAATAGAATTTCTGAATTGGAAAAAGAAAATAATTCTCAAAAAAAAATTAGGGAAATGGAAAAAAATTCAATAGAGCAAAATAATTCATTTAAAAACGAAATTGGGCATTTACAAAAAGAACTAAAAACTGTGAAAGAAGAAAATAACTCCTTAAAAGTCAGGATGGAACAAATAGAAATGAATGATTCACAGAGAACCCAAGAATCAGTCAAACAAAACAAAAAAAATGAGAAGCTGGAGAACAACGTCAAATACTTACTGGGAAAATCTATAGACCTGGAAAATAGATCTAGGAGAGATAATCTGCGGATTATTGGACTTCCAGAAAACTACGACCAAAAAAAGAGCCTAGATTCTATTTTACAGGAAATTATCAAAGAGAACTGTCCAGAGATAATAGAAACAGAAGGGAAAGTAGATGTGGAAAGAATTCATCGAACTCCTTCTGAAATAGACCCTAAAAAAAGAACACCACGGAATATTGTGGCTAAGCTGCAGAATTACCACACAAAGGAGAAAATCCTGCAAGCAGCTAGAAAAAAACAATTTAAATACCAAGGTGCCACAATAAGGGTCACCCAAGATCTGGCTGCCTCCACATTAAAAGATAGAAGGGCCTGGAACCATAATATATTCCATAAGGCAAAAGATCAAGGACTGCAACCACGAATGAACTACCCAGCTAAGTTTAGCATCTTTTTCCATGGAAGAAGATGGTCATTCAATGAAACAGAGGAATTCTATATGTTTCTAAGAAAAAAAACCAGACTTAAACAAAAAATTTGATCTACATCCACAAGACTGAAGAGAAACAGAAAAAGGTACACAGAACCCTTGAGAACTGTAACTCTGTTGTGGGTATATAAAAAATACTCAAGGATAATTTGATTTTACTGATATAAAAGAAAAAAAGGGGGGTGTAGTAAAGGGAAGGAGGTCGGTTCAGAAAAAGGGGAAGGAATGATAAAAAGAGGGAAACTACATCCCAGGAAGAGACATAGAAAATACACCATATCTGAGGGAACTTAGTGAGGGGGAGAATCATTGTGTGAATCTTACTCTCATCAGAAGAGGCTCAAAGAGTAAACAATTAACATATTTGTTTTTCAGAGAATTTTCTCTCACCTCATTAAAAGGGGGGGAGAGGAAAAGGGAAAAGGAAAAGGAGAATAAGTGAAAGGACAAGGAGGGAGGGGGGAGGGAACCTAAAAAAAAAAAAAAAAAAGAGGGAGGGTTGTGCGGCACAAGGGGGGTCTGTAAATTAAATATCGGGGAGGGAGATCAGGGGAGTCAAGGGAAAAAAGCATAATCTGGGGATAATACGATGGCAGGAAATACAGAATTAGTAATTTTAACTGTAAATGTAAATGGGATGAACGATCCCATCAAACGGAGACGGATAGCAGATTGGATCAAAAAGCAGAACCCTACAATATGTTGCCTACAGGAAACACACTTAAAGCAGGGAGATACATACAGAGTAAAGGTAAAAGGTTGGAACAGAGCCTATTATGCTTCAGGTAAAGCCAAAAAAGCAGGGGTAGCTATCCTTATCTCAGATCAAGCAAAAGCAGAAGTAGATCTTGTTAAAAAAGATAAGGAAGGAAACTATATCCTGCTGAAAGGTAGCATAAATAATGAAGCCATATCAATACTAAACATATATGCACCAAGTGGTATAGCATCTAACTGTCTAAAGGAAAAGTTAAGAGAACTGCAAGAAGAAATAGTAAAACTATAATAGTGGGAGATCTCAACCTTGCACTCTCAGATTTAGACAAATCAAACCACAAAACAAACAAGAAAGAAATTAAAAAAGTAAATAGAACATTAGAAAAACTAGGTATGATAGACCTTTGGAGAAAACTGAATGGCAATAGGAAGGAATACACTTTCTTCTCAGCAGTTCATGGATCCTATACAAAAATTGACCATATATTAGGACATAAAGATCTCAAAATTAAATGTAGGAAGGCAGAAATAATAAATGCCTTCTTCTCAGATCACAATGCAATAAAAGCTACATTCAGTTAAAAGTTAGGGGTAAATAGACCAAAAAGTAATTGGAAACTGAATAATCTCATCTTAAAGAATGACTGGGTGAAAGAGCAAATTATAGAAACAATTAACAATTTCACCCAAGATAATGATAATGATGAGACATCATATCAAAATCTTTGGGATGCAGCTAAAGCAGTAATAAGGGGAAATTTTATATCTTTAGAGGCTTATTTGAAGAAAATAGAGAAAGAGAAGATTAACGAATTGGGCTTACAACTTAAAAGGCTAGAAAAAGACCAAATTATAAACCCCCAAACAAAAATTAAACTCGAAATACAAAAATTAAAAGGAGAAATCAATAAAATTGAAAGTAAAAAAACTATTGAATTAATAAATAAAACCAAGAGTTGGTTTTATGAAAAAGCCAATAAAATAGATAAACCTTTGGTAAATTTGATCAAAAAAAAGAAAGAGGAAAATCAAATTGATAGTCTTACAAATGAAAAGGGGGATCTTTCCACCAATGAAGAGGAAATTAGAGAAATAATAAGGAGTTACTTTGCCCAACTTTATGCCAATAAATTTGATAACTTAAGTGAAATGGATGACTTCCTCCAAAAATATAGGCTCCCTAGATTAACAGAGGAGGAGATAAATTGCTTAAATAGTCCCATTTCAGAAAAAGAAATAGAACAAGCTATTAATCAACTCCCCAGGAAAAAATCCCCAGGGCCAGATGGATTCACATGTGAATTCTACCAAACATTTAAAGAACAATTAGCCCCAATGTTATATAAATTATTTGAAAAAATAGGGGATGAATGAGTCCTACCAAACTCCTTTTATGACACAGACATGGTACTGATACCTAAACCTGGTAGATCGAAAACTGAGAAAGAAAATTATAGACCAATCTCCTTAATGAATATTGATGCTAAAATCTTAAATAAGATATTAGCAAAAAGACTTCAGAAAATCATCTCCAAGATAATACACTATGATCAAGTAGGATTTATTCCAGGAATGCAGGACTGGTTTAATATTAGGAAAACTATTAATATAATTGACCATATTAATAATCAAATTAATAAGAACCATATGATCATCTCAATAGATGCAGAAAAAGCATTTGACAAAATCCAACATCCATTCCTACTAAAAACTCTTTTTTTTTTTTTAATTTTTTTTATTATATATATATATATATATTTTAAAATATTATCCCTTGTATTCATTTTTCCAAATTAACTCCCCTCCCTTATTCCCTCCCCCCGACGACAGGCAATACCATACATTTTACATGTGTTACAATATAGTCTAAGTACAATACATGTGTGTGAATATCATTTTCTTGTTGCACAATAAACATTAGAATCCGAAGGTACATGCAACCTGGGCAGACAGATATTAGTGCTAACAATTTACATTCCCCTCCCAGTGTTTCTTCTCTGGGTGTATCTACCTCTGTCCATCATTGATCAACTGGAAGTGAGTTGGATCTTCTTTATGTTGAAGATTTCCACTTCCATCAGAATACATCCTCATACAGTATCGTTGTTGAAGTATACAGTGATCTTCTGATTCTGCTCATTTCACTCAGCATCAGTTGATTTAAGTCTCTCCAACCCTCTCTGTATTCCTCCTGCTGGTCATTTCTTACTGAGCAATAATATTCCATAACTTTCATATACCACAATTTACCCAACCATTCTCCAACTGATGGACATCCATTCATCTTCCAGTTTCTAGCTACAACAAAAAGAGCTGCCACAAACATTTTGGCACATATATGTCTCTTTCCGCTCTTTAGTATTTCTTTGGGATATAATCCCAGTAGTAGCGCTGCTGGGTCAAAGGGTATGCACAGTTTGATAACTTTTTGGGCATAATTCCAGATTGCTCTCCAGAATGGCTGGATTCTTTCACAACTCCACCAGCAATGTATTAGTGTCCCAATTTCCCCACATCCCCTCCAACATTTGTCATTATTTGTTCCTGTCATCTTAGCCAATCTGACAGGTGTGTAGTGGTATCTCAGAGTGGTCTTAATTTGCATTTCTCTGATCAGTAGTGATTTGGAACACTCTTTCATGTGAGTGGATATAGTTTCAATTTCTTCCTATGAGAATTGTCTGTTCATATCCTTTGACCATTTATCAATTGGAGAATGGTTTGGTTTCTTATAAATTATGGTCAGTTCTCTATATATTTTGGAAATGAGACCTTTGTCAGAACCTTTGTTTTTAAAAATATTTTCCCAATTTGTTACTTCCCTTCTAATCTTGTTTGCATTAGTATTATTTGTACAGAAACTTTTTAGTTTGATGTAATCAAAATCTTCTATTTTGTGATCAATAATGATCTCTAGTTCTCCTCTGGTCATAAATTCCTTCCTCCTCCACAAGTCTGAGAGGTAGATTATCCTCTGTTCCTCTAATCTATTTATTATCTCCCTCTTTATGCCTAAATCATGGACCCATTTTGATCTTATCTTGGTATATGGTGTTAAGTGTGGATCCATATCTAATTTCTGCCATACTAATTTCCAGTTTTCCCAAAAGTTTTTTCCGAATAATGAATTTTTATCCCTAATGTTGGAATCTTTGGGTTTGTCAAAGATTAGATTGCTATAGATGTACCCTTTTTTGTCCTTTGTATCTAATCTGTTCCACTGATCTGCCGGTCTATTTCTTAGCCAATACCAAATGGTTTTGGTGACTGCTGCTATATAATATAGCTTTAGATCAGGTACACTTAGACCACCTTCCTCTGAGTTTTTTTTCATTAGTTCCCTTGCAATTCTTGACCTTTTATTCTTCCATATGAATTTTGTTGTTATTTTTTCTAGGTCATTAAAATAGTTTCTTGGGAGTCTGATTGGTATAGCACTAAATAAATAGATTAGTTTGGGGAGTATTGTCATCTTTATTATATTCGCTCGGCCTATCCAAGAGCACTGAATGTCTTTCCAATTATTTAAATCTGATTTTATTTTTGTGGCAAGTGTTTTGTAATTTTTCTCATATAATTCCTGACTTTTCTTTGGTAGATGGATTCCCAAATATTTTATACTATCAACATTTGTTTGGAATGGAATTTCTCTTTGTATCTCTTGCTGTTGCATTTTGTTAGTGATATATAAAAATGCCGAGGATTTATGTGGATTTATTTTGTATCCTGCCACTTTGCTGAAATTTTGAATTATTTCTAGTAGCTTTTTAGCAGAGTCTTTGGGGTTCTCTAAGTATACCATCATGTCATCTGCAAAAAGTGATAGTTTAATTTCCTCATTTCCTACTCTAATTCCTTGAATCTCTTTCTCGGCTCTTATTGCCGAGGCTAGCATTTCTAGTACTATATTGAATAGTAATGGTGATAGTGGGCAACCTTGTTTCACTCCTGATCTTACTGGGAAAGGTTGCAGTTTATTTCTATTGCATATTATGCTTACTGACGGTCTTAAATATATACTCCTGATTATTCTAAGGAATAATCCATTTATTCCTATACTCTCAAGAGTTTTTAGTAGGAATGGATGTTGGATTTTGTCAAATGCTTTTTCTGCATCTATTGAGATGATCATATGGTTCTTATTAATTTGATTATTAATATGGTCAATTATATTAATAGTTTTCCTAATATTAAACCAGCCCTGCATTCCTGGAATAAATCCTACTTGATCATAGTGTATTATCTTGGAGATGATTTTCTGAAGTCTTTTTGCTAATATCTTATTTAAGATTTTAGCATCAATATTCATTAAGGAGATTGGTCTATAATTTTCTTTCTCAGTTTTCGATTTACCAGGTTTAGGTATCAGTACCATGTCTGTGTCATAAAAGGAATTTGGTAGGACTCCTTCATCCCCTATTTTTTCAAATAATTTATATAACATTGGGGCTAATTGTTCTTTAAATGTTTGGTAGAATTCATATGTGAATCCATCTGGCCCTGGGGATTTTTTCCTGGGGAGTTGATTAATAGCTTGTTCTATTTCTTTTTCTGAAATGGGACTATTTAAGCAATTTATCTCCTCCTCTGTTAATCTAGGGAGCCTATATTTTTGGAGGAAGTCATCCATTTCACTTAAGTTATCAAATTTATTGGCATAAAGTTGGGCAAAGTAACTCCTTATTATTTCTCTAATTTCCTCTTCATTGGTGGAAAGATCCCCCTTTTCATTTGTAAGACTATCAATTTGATTTTCCTCTTTCTTTTTTTTGATCAGATTTACCAAAGGTTTATCTATTTTATTGGCTTTTTCATAAAACCAACTCTTGGTTTTATTTATTAATTCAATAGTTTTTTTACTTTCAATTTTATTGATTTCTCCTTTTAATTTTTGTATTTCGAGTTTAATTTTTGTTTGGGGGTTTATAATTTGGTCTTTTTCTAGCCTTTTAAGTTGTAAGCCCAATTCGTTAATCTTCTCTTTCTCAATTTTCTTCAAATAAGCCTCTAAAAATATAAAATTTCCCCTTATTACCGCTTTAGCTGCATCCCAAAGATTTTGATATGATGTCTCATCATTATCATTATCTTGGGTGAAATTATTAATTGTTTCTATAATTTGCTCTTTCACCCAGTCATTCTTTAAGATGAGATTATTCAGTTTCCAATTACTTTTTGGCCTATTTACTCCTAACTTTTTACTGAATGTAGCTTTTATTGCATTGTGATCTGAGAAGAAGGCATTTATTATTTCTGCCTTCCTACATTTAATTTTGAGATCTTTATGTCCTAGTATATGGTCAATTTTTGTATAGGATCCATGAACTGCTGAGAAGAAAGTATATTCCTTTCTATTGCCATTCAGTTTTCTCCAAAGGTCTATCATACCTAGTTTTTCTAATGTTCTATTTACTTTTTTAATTTCTTTCTTGTTTGTTTTGTGGTTTGATTTGTCTAAATCTGAGAGTGCAAGGTTGAGATCTCCCACTATTATAGTTTTACTGTCTATTTCTTCTTGCAGTTCTCTTAACTTTTCCTTTAGAAAGTTAGATGCTATACCACTTGGTGCATATATGTTTAGTATTGATATGGCTTCATTATTTATGCTACCTTTCAGCAGGATATAGTTTCCTTCCTTATCTTTTTTAACGAGATCTACTTCTGCTTTTGCTTGATCTGAGATAAGGATAGCTACCCCTGCTTTTTTGGCTTTACCTGAAGCATAATAGGCTCTGTTCCAACCTTTTACCTTTACTCTGTATGTATCTCCCTGCTTTAAGTGTGTTTCCTGTAGGCAACATATTGTAGGGTTCTGCTTTTTGATCCAATCTACTATCCGTCTCCCTTTGATGGGATCGTTCATCCCATTTACATTTACAGTTAAAATTACTAATTCTGTATTTCCTGCCATCGTATTATCCCCAGATTATGCTTTTTTCCCTTGACCCCCCTGATCCCCCTCCCCGATATTTAATTTACAGACCCCCCTTGTGACGCGCAACCCTCCCTCTTTTTTTTTTTTTTTTTTTTTTTAGGATCCCTCCCCCCTCCCTCCAAGTCCCTTCACTTATTCCCCTTTTCCTTTTCCCTTTTCCTCTCCCCCCTTTTAATGAGGTGAGAGAAAATTCTCTGAAAAACAAATATGTTAATTATTTACTCTTTGAGCCTCTTCTGATGAGAGTAAGATTCACACAATGATTCTCCCCCTCACTAAGTTCCCTCAGATATGGTGTATTTTCTATGTCTCTTCCTGGGATGTAGTTTCCCTCTTTTTATCACTCCTTCCCCTTTTTCTGAACCGACCTCCTTCCCTTTACTACACCCCCCTTTTTTTCTTTTATATCAGTAAAATCAAATTATCCTTGAGTATTTTTTATATACCCACAACAGAGTTACAGTTCTCAAGGGTTCTGTGTACCTTTTTCTGTTTCTCTTCAGTCTTGTGGATGTAGATCAAATTTTTTGTTTAAGTCTGGTTTTTTTCTTAGAAACATATAGAATTCCTCTGTTTCATTGAATGACCATCTTCTTCCGTGGAAAAAGATGCTAAACTTAGCTGGGTAGTTCATTCTTGGTTGCAGTCCTTGATCTTTTGCCTTACGGAATATCAGGTTCCAGGCCCTTCTATCTTTTAATGTGGAGGCAGCCAGATCTTGGGTGACCCTTATTGTGGCACCTTGGTATTTAAATTGTTTTTTTCTAGCTGCTTGCAGGATTTTCTCCTTTGTGTGGTAATTCTGCAGCTTAGCCACAATATTCCGTGGTGTTCTTTTTTTAGGGTCTATTTCAGAAGGAGTTCGATGAATTCTTTCCACATCTACTTTCCCTTCTGTTTCTATTATCTCTGGACAGTTCTCTTTGATAATTTCCTGTAAAATAGAATCTAGGCTCTTTTTTTGGTCATAGTTTTCTGGAAGTCCAATAATCCGCAGATTATCTCTCCTAGATCTATTTTCCAGGTCTATAGATTTTCCCAGTAAGTATTTGACGTTGTTCTCCAGCTTCTCATTTTTTTTGTTTTGTTTGACTGATTCTTGGGTTCTCTGTGAATCATTCATTTCTATTTGTTCCATCCTGACTTTTAAGGAGTTATTTTCTTCTTTCACAGTTTTTAGTTCTTTTTGTAAATGCCCAATTTCGTTTTTAAATGAATTATTTTGCTCTATTGAATTTTTTTCCATTTCCCTAATTTTTTTTTTGAGAATTATTTTCTTTTTCCAATTCAGAAATTCTATTTTCTTGAGACTTTTTTATCTTTTCCAATTCAGAAATCCTACTTTCCTGTGTTTTTTTAACCTTTTCTAATTCACTAATTTTGTTTCCCTGCATCTCCTGTGAATTCTTTATTTTTTCCAACTCCAATTTCAGGACATTGTTATTCTCTATCATAACTTCCCTTTCCTTGCCCCATTTTTCTTCGATCTCCCTCAATTTCTTAAGAGCTTCTTCTAGGAGAGAGTTATGTGATGGGGGGCAGGAATCGTTCCCCTTTAGGTTGTTATCTTCTGAATCTTTGCTGTTAACTTCCTCGGGGTTGGGTACCCGCTCTTTCTCTGTATAGAAGGAATCTATAGTTTTTCTAGCTTTTTTGCTCATACTTAAAAAATGTTTTGGGGTCTGTCCCTGGGGTAGGAAATTATTTACTTCTTTACCAGCTTCCTCCCAGACCGGATGGATGCAGCGGCCCCTGCGCCCGCGCTAAGAGAGAGCTCTGGGAGAGAGTTCCCCACCCCCTCCCTGGAAGCGCCTCAGAGGTGATTAGCACTGCTGTGCTTTGAGGGCGTAGAATAGTGAAGACAGCAAGAAGCTCAGCCTATGTGTCCGGGTGGGGAGTGGATGTCTGCAGCAGGTGACGTGAGAAGCCCCTGAGCTCAAAATGGAAGTGTCTGCCAGAAACCGCGGTCCCTAGTTCAAAGGTTCCGCTTCTCTGGGACTTCCTGGAGCTGAGTTCCACTCCCTCCAGCTAAGCTAGGCAGAGTGTGTTGCCTTGGGCCGTATCCACCCACTTGTCAATCTCTTAACTATTCTCAGGTGGTAGCTGAGGCCACACCCCCTGGTGCCCAGTCTGCCAAGTCACCCCCAGGGTGGGGGAGGGGGGAAAATCTAATCTGAGTTTTAAAATATTTTGGCTTTCTCTTCTGAACTGCTAAATAATTAGCAGAGAAGAGCTAACAGCCTGTGCCAGATTCCTTTACCTCAGTGGCTTCTCTGATCCCAGAGCCCCTCCCAGCGCAATGGGCGCAGTGTGCCCCTACCCCACCGTCTGTGCTGGTCTTTCTTATTCCTCCCCTGAGAACTGACCTTTCCTGTTGAAACTCCAGATTCTCTTCAGCTGGTAAGTCGTGCTTCCAGTCCTTGTGGTATCTATCAGTCCTGAGCTAATTTTGAGACTTAATTTATCTAATTGGTTGTGAGGGAGTGAGGACGTTCACTGAGTAGTGTGTTTCTTCTCCGCCATCTTCCCTACTAAAAACTCTTGAGAGTATAGGAATAAATGGATTATTCCTTAGAATAATCAGGAGTATATATTTAAGACCGTCAGTAAGCATAATATGCAATAGAAATAAACTGCAACCTTTCCCAGTAAGATCAGGAGTGAAACAAGGTTGCCCACTATCACCATTACTATTCAATATAGTACTAGAAACGCTAGCCTCAGCAATAAGAGCCGAGAAAGAGATTCAAGGAATTAGAGTAGGAAATGAGGAAATCAAACTATCACTTTTTGCAGATGACATGATGGTATACTTAGAGAACCCCAAAGACTCTGCTAAAAAGCTACTAGAAATAATTCAAAATTTCAGCAAAGTGGCAGGATACAAAATAAATCCACATAAATCCTCGGCATTTTTATATATCACGAACAAAATGCAACAGCAAGAGATACAAAGAGAAATTCCATTCCAAACAAATGTTGAGAGTATAAAATATTTGGGAATCCATCTACCAAAAAAAAGTCAGGAATTATATGAGAAAAATTACAAAACACTTGCCACAAAAATAAAATCAGATTTAAATAATTGGAAAGACATTCAGTGCTCTTGGATAGGCCGAGCGAATATAATAAAGATGACAATACTCCCCAAACTAATCTATTTATTTAGTGCTATACCAATCAGACTCCCAAGAAACTATTTTAATGACCTAGAAAAAATAACAACAAAATTCATATGGAAGAATAAAAGGTCAAGAATTGCAAGGGAACTAATGAAAAAAAACTCAGAGGAAGGTGGTCTAAGTGTACCTGATCTAAAGCTATATTATATAGCAGCAGTCACCAAAACCATTTGGTATTGGCTACGAAATAGACCGGTAGATCAGTGGAACAGATTAGATACAAAGGACAAAAAAGGATACATATATAGCAACCTAATCTTTGACAAACCCAAAGATACCAACATTAGGGATAAAAATTCATTATTCGGAAAAAACTGTTGGGAAAACTGGAAATTAGTATGGCAGAAATTAGATATGGATCCACACTTAACACCATATACCAAGATAAGATCAAAATGGTCCATGATTTAGGCATAAAGAGGGAGATAATAAATAGATTAGAGGAACAGAGGATAATTTACCTCTCAGACTTGTGGAGGAGGAAGGAATTTATGACCAGAGGAGAACCAGAGATCATTATTGATCACAAAATAGAAGATTTTGATTACATCAAACTAAAAAGTTTCTGTACAAATAATACTAATGCAAACAAGATTAGAAGGGAAGTAACAAATTGGGAAAATATTTTTAAAAACAAAGGTTCTGACAAAGGTCTCATTTCCAAAATATATAGAGAACTGACCATAATTTATAAGAAACCAAACCATTCTCCAATTGATAAATGGTCAAAGGATATGAACAGACAATTCTCAGAGGAAGAAATTGAAACTATATCCACTCACATGAAAGAGTGTTCGGAATCACTACTGATCAGATAAATGCAAATTAAGACCACTCTGAGATACCACTACACACCTGTCAGATTGGCTAAGATGACAGGAACAAATAATGAAAAATGTTGGAGGGGATGTGGGGAAATTGGGACACTAATACATTGCTGGTGGAGTTGTGAAAGAATCCAGCCATTCTGGAGAGCAATCTGGAATTATGCCCAAAAAGTTATCAAACTGTGCATACCCTTTGACCCAGCAGCGCTACTACTGGGATTATATCCCAAAGAAATACTAAAGAGCGGAAAGAGCCATATATGTGCCAAAATGTTTGTGGCAGCTCTTTTTGTTGTAGCTAGAAACTGGAAGATGAATGGATGTCCATCAGTTGGAGAATGGTTGGGTAAATTGTGTTATATGAAGGTTATGGAATATTATTGCTCGGTAAGAAATGACCAGCAGGAGGAATATAGAGAGGCCTGGAGAGACTTAAATCAACTGATGCTGAGTGAAATGAGCAGAACCAGAAGATCACTGTACACTTCAACAACAATACTGTATGAGGATGTATTCTGATGGAAGTGGAAATCTTCAACATAAAGAAGATCCAACTCACTTCCAGTTGATCAATGATGGACAGGGGTAGCTGCACCCAGAGAAGAAACACTGGGAGGGGAATGAAAATTGTTAGCACTAATATCTGTCTGCCCAGGTTGCATGTACCTTCGGATTCTAATGTTTATTGTGCAACAAGAAAATGATATTCGCACACATGTATTGTACCTAGACTATATTGTAACACATGTAAAATGTATGGTATTGCCTGTCGTCGGGGGGAGGGAATAGAGGGAGGGGGGGTAATTTGGAAAAATGAATACAAGGGATAATATTATAATATATATATATATATATATATATATATATATATATATATTAAAAAAAAAAAAAAAAAAACATGTGTCCTAAGTCTTCATTTGACTTAGTTCTAGAAAATCTCTTTTTAGCACCAATAATTGCCTGATCTCCAACCTGAATTTCCCTCCTGTAGCTTTAGAACTTGCTTTCCAATAAATACGAAAGAGTTCATTTTTTTTTAAAGAAAAGAAACTTTACTCTGTTCCCCAGATGTTATGGTATTTTCAAATAAATGAATTTGACAAACAAGCATAAAGTCCAAGCTAAGAGCATGACATAATTTTCTTTGACGCTCCTGGCCCATGTCCTTGCCTTTATTCAAATCAAGGAAAGACAAATCAAGTGAGTAAACATTTTTAAACACTTTACTATGTTGCAGGCCTGGTTTTAAGTGCTGAAAATAGAAAATATAAAAAAACAAAACAATGAAAAAATAATAAAAACAAAAACAGTGCTGGATCTCAAGGAATTCAGTCTAATGGGACAAACAACATATAAATAATAATTATACAAATGTAATATATGTGATAAAATGAAGAAATCTCAGAAGGTAGGCATTTAGGTTAATATGTATCAAACAAGAAATTTTATGTATAAGAATAGATGATACCAATAGAAAGGAGCCCTAGAATACCATAGGGTTGGTTCAGACAACAATAGCTAGAAGAATCTAAAGGATTTCAGAGTAGATAATTATTACCTTAAGCTAATATGATCTGTGAAAGCCTCAAGGGAAAAAAAGCAAAAGCATAGGTATACCTTGAAGAACGGTTTGAATTTCAACAAATGGAAAAGCAAAGAGGATACTCCAGATATAGGGCAGCTAGGTGGTACAGTCTAGAGTGAGAAAGACTCATTTTCCTACATGGTCTCAGAAGTTTACTAGCTATGTCACCCTACACAAATCACTTAGCCTACTTTACCTCAGTTCTTCATTTGTAAAATGATTACTGATCATGAGATTACTGGTTAACTCATTCTACCTTGCTAAGCAGTGTCATATGCCTTTATAGAGTTAGATGGCAGAGTTATAGCCCTACAGTCAAAAAAACCTGAATTCAAATTCCATCCCAGACATTTACTAGTTGTGTCACTTGGGCCATTTCCTCTTTTAGCCTCAGTTTCTTAATCTATAAAATGAGCTGGAGAAAAAAATGGCAAATCACTCCAGTATCTTTGCCAAAAAACCTCAAATAGGATCATAAGAATTTGGACATGACTGGAATGACAAAAAACAGTAACAATTACATGTGATGAATGGTATGGACATCAGTGTAGAATTCAGAAGTCTAAGCAAATAGTAAATAGACCAGTTTGACTACTCATTTTCATAAGGACTAATAATGAACCATCAATTGTTTATGTTAAGAAGTCTGCTGTATCTTTAAGGAAAACTTCATTTATAGTTAATTTGGGTACTAACATTGTATATCACTTTTGCTTCCCTCAAAATAGATCATGAGCCTAATGATTGAAAAATAAGCTTCTTTTGAAAAAATCTGCCTCTAGTGTTTAAGATAGATGAATTTTGGAATAGCAGTTACTGGACTGTGAAACTCAGACACCAAAGTGTTTATGCATTTTTGCACACATTTCGCCTTAAGACTTGTTTATGAGAAATAGAGTGTTGTTGAGAAGGAAGCATTGTACAGGTGTCAGAATTACATATTAAAACAGCATATGATTCCTTGACACTACTGTGAGCATGAATTATAGGACTATCTTTGCCTGTACTACATTACCCTGTGCAAGGGAAAGCCAGGCAGTATGGCATTTCCTGATGCAGCGATTATCATTTATAGTGCAGGAAGATAATTCACTTCCACTCGCTGATGTCACTAATGGTTCCATTCTCCTTGGCTTCATGGAGATGTGGATGACAATTTTATGCTTTCTTGGAAAAAAGAGATGATTTTTTTATGATAAAAACCAAATCTTACTTTTTAAGCTAGGCAGAGATGATCATAGGCAACCTGTTGTCAAATAACTTTTCATTCTCCCTCCTGGGTTTTACATAGATGAGCAACATTTCTTTGAATATAAAATAGATTTTGTTTCCTTTTAGGTAGTCTAGCTGATGCAAATGGAGAAGAGAAAGCTGCATGTATACAGATTCATCTTGAATTATCTGTTCCCTGATCATTTGGCATTCTCTCTTCTAAGTCAAGATAAAACCAAGAAGTAGACATTTAAATCAGCTTTGCAAATAAGTACCCAGTTATAAGGATCCTTCACAGAACAGTGTTTCTTCCAGGAGGCCCACATATAATTAAATAAATCAGTTTTTTTTCACATTTCTAGGGTACACATAAACTTTCATTCATCAGTCATACAACAACATTTTGCCATATTGTCAGAACAATTTCACAGAAACAAACTCATCTTGGACTTTCCTGGTAATCAGAAATCTCATTGGTATGTAAGGTTAAAAATTGTCCAATATGCAGGAAAAACCATTGAGGTAGAACTCCAAACAATAGGATTAAAGGATCAATTGTTTCTTTTAATAAAGTGGATTCAGATCTTCTTGATCTGAGATGTCCCATTTCCTTAAGGCTTTAGTTTTGTATCACTTTACACCCGTACTGTCAGAAGAAACAATGTAAAATGCAGTTTTATTGATCAATAGACCTTGATTTTGATGTTCCAGGAGGGCCATAAAATGCATCAGCATAGGTAATGATAAGATGAGCAAGACCAGAATCATCTCTGAGGACTAAGTAGTCATAAGACAGTCTCTTTCTCATTCTGGAAAATGGCAGATGATCCAGGGGTATAAAATAACTTGGAAGAATAAATTTAGTGAATTTATAAATTGCAATTCAGTTTTGGGACCAAAATTTGTCAATATCCCTATAGAACTATAGCAAATTGATTAATATAGACTGGAAATGTTTGGAATAAAATCGATGTCCAAATTTATTTCTGTCAGCAGGAGGTTCATCTATTCAAGTTCCACCTTGGCAAAATATTAGCTCTGTCACACTAGTTAAGTCACAACTTCCCAAAACTTTAAGAAACTATATGAGTATAAGTTTCAGATAAGGTTCTCATTTGAATTGGTAGAAGGAATTTGCTTACTGGACAATAATTTTCATCAATGAAATCATAGATTTCATATGTATTACATTTTCTGCTACTACCATTTAGATTATAAATTCAAGATGATTTATATAATGATGTGTTTTAATTGTGAGCAATACCTGGAAGAAGGAAAAAATGTACTGCTTTGAGACGTCTAGACCCCAACACAAATACAAATTTCTTCAATTAAATAAGTATTTATTAATCTTCTGTACTTCATACTTTGCCAGATGCTAACATTGCAAAAATGAAATGAAGAAAAAAGAAAGAGAAAAAGAGAAAGCAATGAAGATAGAAAAAAGGGGAAAAAAAGAGATAGTAAAGAGGGAAAAGAGAGTGAAAGGGAGAAAGGAATAAGGACAGAATGAAGGAAGGAAGGAAGGAAGGAAAGAAGGAAGGAAGGAAGGAAGAAATGAAGGAAGGAAGGAAGGAGAAAAGGAAGGAGGGAAGGAGGGAAAATCTGCAATTTTTTTTCTTTTTTGCATTATTCAGATCAACATGAAATCTTGTAAATGTGTTCATCTTACAATTTCTTCACTTGTGTTCTTTACGAATCAATTGGAAACATAAATATTATTTCCTGTACCTATATATCATAAATGTGGCATGTTCATAAAACAAGCAGCAATGAGTAGTCAAAGTCAATAATATCTTCTTTTTTTTTCCAAAAGAAAATATTACACCCCTTCCTTACCACAGCCAGGAGCAAATTGTCATAGAAAATATTATAAATGTTATACAATTAATTTGAAGGCTACAATTGCATTCAAAATAAGTTTGACACAAAAATTGATCTAACAAAATAGAGAACAAAACTATCCTATGTGGTGAAAAAAAATATTAGATATTTCTATGAAATACAACCTGAGTCATCCATCATGAGAGGATGAATACTAAAACTAACCAGATCTATATTCCCACCTTCTTTGGAAAAGTGAAAGTAACCTCATTTTTCCACTAAAGTTTAGCTTAGTCTTCCCCACTCCTATTTCTGAATTTGGTGATTTTTGTAAGAGAAAGAGAGAGAGAGAGAGAGAGAGAGAGAGAGAGAGAGAGAGAGAGAGAGAGGGAAGGAGGGAGGGAGAGAGAAAGAGAGAGAGAGAGAGAGAGAGAGAGAGAGAGAGAGAGAGAGAGAGAGAGAGAGAGAGCAGAAATCATTTGAGTGGAGAAGAAAAAGGGAAAGAAGGGGAAGAGAGTAAAAGAACAAGGGAAGAGGATAAAAGTAAATAATGGGAAAAAAAGAAAGAACCAAGTAAGAAAGAGTTGTAATGTGCATGTCAGTAGAGCACAATGAAATGACAAATCATTGGAGTATTTAATGTGTAAGAATGAAAATATCATTTACAAGCTATATGACCTTGGACAAAACATTTAAATTCCCCGAATCCTAGTTTCATCACCCACAAAATAAGCAAGTGAGACTCCATTATCTCCAAGGGCTCTTCCAACTTTATTTCTCTTAATCCATTCCTAGCAACAAGTCTAGGGCTTACACTAACAAATTTTGATTAAGTGCCACGTCATCCTAGTTCATTTCATCTGGAAAACAAAACGTTTCCTTCTATTGATTAATAAGTATAGGGACAGAGCAGGAGTGACTTGTTGAAGATGGTTAGAGGAAATGGACTTAAAAATAAAACAAACAAAAATAGTAGTTATTTTTGAATGCAGAAGAAATTGAGGTAAAACAACATTAGTAAATAAATTTCTTGCTTAAATTTAGATATTGAAGATTAAGGAATCATTAGTCTCGACTCAGATTTTCCTTTTCTGGACTTTAATTGGAACAAAAATACAATAAAATACAATAAGGGATAATGACCATTATTTATGGAAGTTAATCACTGTCCTAGTCAAATGGAAAGAGATGATTTGGGGGGCAAATGATCAGTTACTCAATTTCTACTAATTTCTATTTGAATCCAGAAATTTGAATCCGGAACATCAACAACCTCCTTCTAATTGGTCTCATTAAGTAATCATTGCTATATTGTTTTTTTCTAATATGTATGCAATCATCTATTGTGGTATTAGTGGTTTAAATAAACAATTAACATCATGTCCTTTTCTCCTCATCTTAAAGTTTCACATTTTTGTGTGCCCAGGAGTTTAAGATAAAGTAAAAGAACTAAATTAAAAGTAAAAATTTTCTGACAAACTAGAGAATGGGAGATGGAGAGAAATAAGATTACACTCAAGAGGAGATATGTTTTAAAGGAAAGTGCTAGATTGGGATTCACAAAAACTAAGTTCTCTATGACTTTGGGCAGTTACCTAACTAACTCAAACCTCAGAATCTCCATCAATCAATGGATATTTTATTTTCCATGAAAATATTTTTGCTACAGCAAAACCTCATAAACTATGGGTTGTAACCCTACATGGGATCATTGGTGTCTTACAATATTTGGCAACAGTATAAAGGTATCAAATATTCCACCAAATTTAATTCTTTATTTAATAATAAACAAATATAGACAGTTTATTGGTATGAAAATTTGTTTTAGTCTTTAATAAGAGGTACAATTATATGAATATCAAAATTTGCTTTAAAATAGATTTCTTTATGATTTATTAACTTATTTAAATAAACTACATAGATATAAACTACAAAAGCAATGGATTGTCTCTCCAATTCCCAGGCTAAATTTTTGTGGTCAACAGATGAAACAATCATTTTAGGATGGATTTTTAAGAGGGAAAATAAAACTAAATTTTCTTCTAAAATATTTATTTGAAACTATTATTGCAAGTATTTGCAAAAGAAAATAACAAAATAACAAAAAATAAATTTATATACTTGAAAAAATATTTATAAGGCTTCTCAGATTATTTTCAACTTCTTTCTTTTTAGGGCTATTTTCTCTCCTCAATACCTGTACTACTCAATATCTATCTTTTAATAGTTTTATTTAATTGCCCTTTTCTTATCATTAAAATAAATCCTGTAAATTGTCAAAGGATATGAATAGACAATTTTCAGATGAAGAAACTAAAATTATTTCTAGTCATAAGAAAAGGTGTTCCAAATCATTGCTGATCAGAGAAATGCAAATTAAGACAATTCTGAGATACCACCACACATGTTAGATTGGCTAAGATAACAGGAACCTATAATGAGGAATGTTGGAGGGGCTTGGGAAAACTGGGATACTGACATAGTTTTGCTGGAGTTATGAATGGATCAACCATTCTGGAGAGCAATAGGGAACTATTTGGAGATATTAAAGAAGGAAAAGGTACCCATATGTGCAAAAATGCGTGGCAGCCCTTTTTGTAGTGGCTAGAAACTGGAAATTGAAGGGATGCCCACCAATTGGAAAATGACTGAATAAATTGTGTTATATGAATATTATGAAATATTATATATTATATTATAAATATTATATATGTTATATTATATTACATATAAGAAATTACCAGCAAGATGAATACAGAGAGGCTTGGAGAGACATATATGAACTGATGCTAAGTAAAATAAGCACAGCCAGGAAATCGTTATACACTTCAACAGCAATACTACATGATAATCAATTCTGATGGATGTGGCTCTCTTCAACAATGAGAGGATCCAAACCAAGTGATCTGTAATGAACAAAACCAGCTACACCCAGAGAAAGAACACTGGGAAATGATTATGGACCACAATATAACATTTCCAATCTTTCTGTTAATGTTTGCTTGCGTATTTTTTTCTTCTCAGATTATTTTTACCTTTTTTCTAAATCTGATCTTTCCTGTGCAACAAGATAACTGTATAAATATGTATACATATATTGTATTTAAAATATACTTTAAGATATTAAACATGTATAGGACTACCTGCCATCTACAGGAAAGGTGGGGGGAAGGAGGGGGAAAATTGAAACAGAAGGTTTTACAAGGTTCAATGTTGAAAAATTACCCATGCATATGTTTTGAATATAAAAAGCTATAATAAAAAATAAAAGTAAAAAAAATCTAACTAAAAAAAAGAAATCATGTTTTTAGAGCTATTTCCCATTCTGGCTTCTTAAGCCAAAAGAATTGATTTCAGTATTTATTTTGAAGTTCAATTTTGCCTCTCCTTTCATTCATGAAAGCACTTGCTAGGAGAGAATATTCTCTCTTTTATTGTTATTCAGTCCTTTTTTAGTCATTTTTGATGAGTCCATTTAGGATTTTCAAGACAAATATACTGGAGGGGTTTGCCATTTCCTTCTCAATCTCATTTTATAGCTGAGAAAACTAAGTCAAAAACAGTTGAGTTACTTGTCCAGGATCATAGTAAGTGTCTGAGACCAGATTTGAACTCAGGAATTTGACTTCCTGACTGCAGTGCTAGTATACTAACCACTGAGCCATATAGAAGCCCACATAATTTCTCTTAGAAGCTTTAAATGTTAATACACATAGAAAAAGAATGTAATTGGTCATAGAATCATGATTATGTACTTTGGGGAGACCTCGGAGGTTATCTGATTCAATAATCTCATTTTATAGATGAAGAAAGTGAAGATGAGAAGTTAAATACATTTTCTAAGCTTATAGAGGAGAGAAGATTTGAACCCAAATATTCTTATTCCTGAGCACTAGTGCTCTTTTGACCGTACCAAATGGCCTTTAGATTCTATCTACTTGGTGGGGAATGAGGGGGGAGGGGAAGAAGAGTTGCATGGATTTAGAGAATATGCATGTGAGTAGAGAGTATGTATTTAGAGAATATATATGTGTGTGTGTACGAATATATATTGGGGGGATAGAAAAGAAAATCTGTGATTTCAAGGATATGGAAAACTACAATATGAACAAACTTTTTCTACCTATTCATGCAAAAGTGGCTTCACCACTGGTAGTCTTCCAGAGTTCCCTAGAGCACTGAGAGGTAAAGTCATGTGCACAGAGCAGAAGAGACAGGATTTGAATCCAAGTCTTTTTGACTTTGAAACCATCTTTCTATCCACTACCATACATAAATACACACACAAACATATTATATATACATATATATTGTTAGGATTACCAGGTGAGAACTCAGGTTGTCTGTACAGTGACAAGGTGAGAATTCAGGTTGTCTGGACAATTACAAGGTGAGAACTCAGGTTGACTTGACAGCTCTCTGGCTCAGACCTTTGGTTGGGGCTTTTAAAGGGAATTTACACCTTAGGAATTCTAAAAGGAGCAAGGTCATTGGTGGAAGTATTTCTCCTCGCCCCACTGAGTCCTTACATGCCCATTCTCTGGGAGGATAAAAGAAGGACAGAATTGGGTTTGGGAGGATCGACTCTGGGATAAAGTCTTGACACCAGGCAGGGTGAAAGGAGACCAGTCTGATTTGAGGAAGGACAAGAGTTGGAGGAGATTCAGAGCTCCCAAAAAACCTGTGCACAGAGGAAAAGATTTTACAGATCTCCTCCCAGAGAAGGATTGTAATTGAGCAGATGACCAGACCCTCACAATTCAAGAACTTTACAATATATAAACAAACAGAAAGTGACTGAAGAATAATCTCTTCAAATGGTAAGACAAAGTTAGGAACTCAGAACCTGCTACTCAGTGATCTCCCTTAAATTATATTCTGTAAACTGCTTTTTGGTGCTACCTGTGGGTTCAAGTATCTAGGCTGGACTTAGGGGATGAGAGTTGATGAGTGTGGAACCTTATAATACAAGATAAGACTGGGAAATTGTACTTTGTGGGAAACAATTTCAGTAAAAAAATTGGGGATATAATGGGTGGGTGGTAATTATGTGATGATAGAGTACAGCCTCAGGACCAGTAAATGTGTGGAATATGAGATGCAACCCATCTTTCTACATTATGATTTATTGACCACTTACTAATGATCTTTCTCTTAGAGTCCATTCCAAGGAGACTCTGTTCACTCCGTCTATCATAGGTCTAAGCTTGTCCTTCAAACCTATTGAATTTACAGGCTCGCTATCATTCATTTTTTTTTCTTTTATCCACATAGACTAACTGCTAAACACACACACACACACACACACACACACACACACACACACAAACAGATACACAGACACACATTAAACTCTTTGACTGTTGGTAATTGTTTTGTTAGAAAATGCCTTATAAACTGTAATAGAGAAGAGACTTTTGATTTGCTACAGGCATCAAAAGACTTCAATTCTCTTTCAGTGCATGAAAGTCAAGAATAATGGAATAATGTGAACATCATAGTTAGAAACTATGACAGTTATAAGTTGATACCTTAGAGGCAATGCCTTTTTTTTTCTTTTCTTCTGATGAAGGCCAATAGTTATGCTGAGTGGTTTAGCTCATGCTATTAATCATAAAGACAAAAATGTTCTTTGGAGCAAAATGACCCTATATTAGACCTTTCTAGGAATTAACCTAACAATTTTAGGTTTTTATTTCTAAAATTAATCCAAATACTTGATTGGGTTTATGTGCTTACTGATATGGATATTTCCTCTAGGGATTAAGATCAATGTTTATGGCCTTGTTCTTTCATAATTTAGAAAATGGAATTTCCTTGCAATGTCCATCTAATTTTCATTCTATTGCTTTGTAATTGTAAGGGAAAACAATGAAGCACACAGTCTACCTATTGCTTAGCCTTGTCATACTTGCTTTATAAGTGGTCTATCACTTTTTCCAATTATACATTTTTGAAGACTTCCATTATACTCATTCTATTTAATCCTTTGTTTACAATGATAAAATATTATAAAATGTATACACATATATATATATATATATATATATATGTATATATGCATGTCTGTGACTACATATGTGTATCTTTATCTGTAGCTATTTATTTCTCTGAGAAACCTATTTTTCCATTATTAATTATCATCCATTAAAGACCACAACCATTTGCCTAGAAGTTTTGGAGGAAAACAAGTTCCCTTAATTCTTTTCAATTCAATAAGCATTGAATCTACGAAATACAGGAGCTATCCTATGTGCTGGAAGTATTAATTTGGGTGAAACAGATACAATTGACTATATTTTGATATGGGCACAAACATTAAAATTTGAGGTAGAAAAATTAAACAAATACTAAAAGATGATTAAATTATATTATATTACTATTTACTGATTATTATATTAGTATTATATTATATTAATCTTTATATTACTAATTATTGTAAGGGCATCACATGATATAGCTCATATCTGTCTGGATTGTACATACCTTTTTCTAATATTTTGAGTGCATTTTGCTCAACTAAATGATGTGTTTAATTTCCTATGGTAACATCAATGATATGAAAAAGAAGTTTTGTCTTTGAGGGGCAACTGAAAAAGCAATCTTAAATGGGAGCAGAATTCTTTATCTTTGATCAAATTATTGGTATTTATTTTGATGGTGAACAATTATTGTAGAAAAAATAAGTTAATTTCCTCCTGAAAATCACATAATACATATAAGTAACTTTCAAAAGGAAATTTTTAAAATAATTCATGGTGAAATTCACTTCAATGTGCTGCTAATTTCTAATTAAAGCCTATTAGAATCACTTTATTTTCCTCCCAAGAACTCTCTTGTGAGCATTCTTTCATAACCTTTTTAGATCAATAATTCTAATTAGTTTGGGCTATTGTGAAACTTGTAGTTTGTTGTTGTTGTTGTTGTTGTTGTTGTTGTTGTTGTTTTGTTTTTTGGGTTTTTTTTTTTTTTTGTTTGTTTTGTTTTTGCCTTTTTTTTTTTTTTTTTACTAGAATACCAAGATGAGTAAGTGATATCTTTGGTTGTTTTGTTGTTATTGTTGTTGTTGTTTGTTTGCTTTTTATCTTCTCTCCTTCCTAATGTTGATGGGTCATGTATTAAAAAGATGTAGGTTTAACTGGTCTTTTCACCTGTTCCTTCATTCTTCTTCATAACAAGCAAACATTCTTCCTGTTCTCAGTTTTGTCTTTTTTTTCTGACATGGAGTTAGTTTTTTAAAAGGAGGATCACTAATAATTCCTTTAAATAAATGAGTGTCCTGAGCAATTACATTTGACAAATGATTATTAGCCATAGCTACACTCTCACAATTGACTTGTCTGAATTGTCTCATTGATTGCCATTAATATTTGTGCTTATTCACAAACAAGGTTTTATGTACAGTTGTCACTGGAGAGGTTACTACTATTGATTGGATCCATGAGTGTGTAATGCTAAAATTGAGGTTCTTTTTAAAATCTGTCAGAAAGTACAAAAGACCAATGTGATTGACAGTGAGGCTGAAACTGAGCAAAAATATTTGCATTATTCAACTTGTTAATTTTATACATATATATATATATATATATAAATATATATATATATATATATATATATATATATATATATATATATATATATCTTTTAAACAATAATACCAAAATGAATAACAGAAATAATAGCCCAATTATAGTCCCAGTTACAAATGAAAAATGCTGTCAAATTAATTTTTGGGGTCCTATTTTCAGAAAAAAAATTAGTTGTTAGCAAAGATAACTAGAATTATTTTTATTTCATTACATCAAACCTTTAAGTTTTACATAATAAGTTCTTTTTATAACACTTTTCAGCTTTCATTACTTGTTATTTTTTAGAGATTCACAATAATCTTGTGAAGTAAGTAAAAATTATCATTATTTCCAATTTACAGATGAGGAAACTTAGGTTCAAATAATTTTAAATAAAAACTTCTTATACATGGATATATAGTTGATAAGTAAGAGCCAGAAGATTTTAATCTAAGAGTTCTTGAACCCAGTTCCATTATTCTATTCCTGCTACCTGCTGCCTCAAAAGGGCAGGAGATTAATTTGTAAACTCAAGGAAAGTTTGTGGTTCAGCTTTACCAACCTCGATAAAAGCTTTTTTCATGATATCATCTTTTTATGTTTTAATTTTTAAAAATCTTTTCATTCATTCATTCATTTATTTATTTATTTATTTATTTATTTATTTATTTATTTATTTATTTATTTATTTATTTATTTATTTTCTGGAATTCTTCCTGAAAAGCCTTCTTGAGCCCAAATATAAGGAAAAGTCCTCTGGCCATTTATGTTTCTACTAAACTGATGTGGACTTCTTTACAGAGAATCCTAAACCAAATTTTACTATTTGCTATCTTATGGAGAATTTTGTCAATCAATAATGTTTTGGAATACATGTTGCTGAAGTCCTTTCCAACTGTGAGGTCATATAGTTCTTTAGGAACCAAACTAACTCTATTTTGTGAACAACCTCCATTTTGAGACTTAAGTTTTGTTTTTCTGTAAATCACTTAATTTCTGGCAATTCTACCTGCTTACTTCTTCCCAAATCAAATCATCTACTCTTACATTCTATTTATTGTATTCTTTTAATTTATTTTTTAAAATTATATGAATTATGTATTCCAGATCTACGTGTGCTGAGGGTTCTTTGACCCAGTCTATTATGTTTTCTTGCTAATAAATCACAAAACTCAAACTTTTTATACCCATTTATTTTAACTCTACACACAACAGTGTTTAGAAATCCAAGACTGAGTTTGAGATGGGAACCCAGATCCTAAAATTGCCTTTTAGAAACCCCTAGAGCATCTTAGTTAATTTTTCACTGAGGAACTTCTTTGTTGAAGATGGCCTCACATGTTGGACTTGCCCTCAATTTTAATTTTTTTCTAAGCCAACATGTTTAATATTTTTATGCAGGAAGTGACAAAGAAAAAAAAAAAAACAATCCAAACCTCAAATAATCCTGGCCACTGACAAGGCAGCTCTAGCTGGTTTTCAATATGCATCAGAAAGTGGTTTGAGTGTGTTTTTCTCATAAAGAAGACCCTAGTAGAGGTTGCAAAAAAAAAAATGGGACTTAAGGAATAGAAATAGAAGATCCCATTAAAAAACCAGAGAGGATATTTACCTGAGAGTGTTGGGTAGGGACAAAGCCCATTGATTTGGATGAAGATCCTTTCATTTTTTTTTTTTTTTTTATCCTGATGCTCTTGATTCCATTATCCCAGTTCTTATCTCTCCCAGTATTGCTGCAACGTATGTCTCCCTTAAAGTTGTTAACATTATTTATAATTTCTTACTAGATACTGGAGCTTCTAACTCAGTTTTGATTATGAACATTGTCAGGATATTACAGAACACTAAAAAAATGTTCCCAAATTGTCTCCCCATATGGTAACTATTGATACTTTATCAATACACTTTTAGTGTACAGTCAGAAACTGATTTGTTCATTCAAATTATGCCGTCTTCATCATCATTAAGAGTAAGGGACATCCCCACTCCCATTCCTACCATTCATTCCTCAATATCCTTTGTCCAGAGAGACCACAAAAAGTATTACACACATCTTTGATTCTCTGAGGGATCAAGTCCTTACTTTACTATATAATTTCCCTTTTAACATTCATGTCCTCCATGTTAAGAAACCTAAATCAAACTCTGATATTTAGTTTATATAAGACTTAACAAACTTTAATGCTTATGTTATACTGAGGTATTGTCCAGTCTTGCTACCATTGTTTTCTGAATTTCTATTGAGGCTGCCCCTTTTACTACATTGGTCTAAGGTTTTTTTTTTTTTTTTTTTTTTTTTTTTTTTTTTTTTTTTTTTTTTGTTTGTTTGTTTGTTTGTTTGTTTTGTTTTGTTTTGTTTTGTTTTTGTTGTTGTTGTTGTTTTGTTTTGTTTTTTTTTTTTTTTTTTTTAGTATTCTTATTCACCTAGATATTCAGTTCTTTTTTGCCTTAACCTCGGAGACCATATAATAAATACATTGGACTCATTTCACTCAAGGAAATGTAGAAAGCCCTTGAATGTTCTCTCAAATATAAAATTTCAGAACCATTACATTTTGAACCAGAATAGCTTACTATTCTTGTGGACCTCTTGAAAGCTGTGTTGTCAGTTTCAATACTGGGACTTCCAGATTATAATTAGCTACTTTTTTTTTTTTGGTCTTTTTGTACAAAAACCTAATATTATGACTTCAGGATACTGAGTTAATACCTTGTGCCCTCTTTTTACTCTGTTGCATTTTACTCTATTCAGTTAATTTCAATAGTTGGAGGCCTCCACCCTGATTGAAAGTGATAACAGCCACAACCATTTTTTGGTTTTCAAACTGGTCACATCAGGGGAGCCTGTGTATAACAATTCCTTTGTTGTTTATATGCCTGAAATTACCCACAATGATCTTCCTGGAGCCCCTTTGCCCCTGCCCATATCCTATATACAGAGGGTTCATCTTTTATGAGATTTGGCATCCAATACACTAGAACTTCCATGCTTTCTTCCCATGACACTATTTGGACAGCCTCTCTGCTATCTTACTTCAGCATCCAATCTGTGGAATTGATTGTAGCTATGCAAACCTTCTATATGGTGGCTAGAGACAAAGTACAGCTATCTGCACTAATTATGCCTTTGGAGTTTGTCATCCTGTTAGGGTGTTATTGTTACAGAAGAGTTTCTTGACTTATTATAAAGTCATTGAGAACATAGAGTAAATCAAGGAATTTTCAACTGCCTTCTAGCTTCCCAGAAATCTTTTCATTATCTCTTGTCTTGCCTGTACTAATAGTACCACTTCTAGAAAGAACTATTGTGCTGACACTGCTGCAAACCTTGCTGTCCTACAAGGTCTTGAATGTGTTTCATTTTTCTGCTTTTGATAATTCTGGCCTCCTCTGTCTTATAATCACCATGAAATTGCAAAGTGAAAACCATTTTCATGCCAAGTAGGTACCTAGGCTTTAAGTAACTATAGGAAGCAGTTCTCCCTTAGATTTTCTATCACCAGATATGTGTGTCTGTACAAAAGGGAGGACAATAAATATATATATATATATATATATATATATATATATATATATATGAGAACTATCATCTCATCAATTCCACTGAATTAACACCTTGTTGTAAGTATCCTAGTTTCAAGTATACTTCTCCAAAGTTCTGGTCCTTTTCAACTTTTGGTGGCTGCCCCCCTGCTTATAGTATTTTTGTGCACTTATAAACTGATTTCATATATATTCCTAAGTCTATCCAGTATGGAATCTACTCATCAGTTCACAGTTTGAATCAAGGACTTTCCCAGTTCTAAGGCAACAGTTAATCAGGTTAGCCTTCCTGCTTATAGTGATTATGATATAAGTTTTCATTCCATTAATATGATACCCTCACAAACTAAGTCCACAATTATGTTGATTCCCTGTTTTCATATCATTTATTACTCCTAGAACTGTGGTAAAGTTGAACATATGGAACAAAAAAAATAAAAACTCTGATTACTGAATTGTAATATGAAATGTGTCTCAAGTAGTCTGATATAATTCCCCTTGCTTTATTTCATCTATAAAACAGGTGGGAGTTAGGATTTTCTCTTTTTAATGCTTTTCAGTCATCTTTCAATGAAAACAAAACCTTTATCTCCAGTATGTGCATTACGGCAGAGAGTATGTTATTTTTTCTTATACTCAGGAACTACAAAATAACTGGGGAAACTTCAAAATCAAAGGAAACAATTCTTGGATACACTCTGCCCAATAAATCCTGCTCGTTAACATGTTATATGGGAACAATGTATCAAAAATTACTTTGTTTTGCTTTACATCAGTAATATGATGTGGTATTTCTTCTTTCCAAAATTAACTTAGGGAATGAAAAATTGTTAATTTGAAAAAAAATGAACACTTTCCCTCACATTTATTTTATACCTCACAATTATATTTATCATATGATTTAAATTTTACTATTTCTTTATTGTAGTCTAATTCCGATTATTTTACTAGTTGGTCTTTCCAAATTTTATTACTCCCAGGAAAATTGGGGAGGGGGATTTAATACTATTAGTAAATGTCAGGGTGATTTAGGCATGCTTTGTATCTTTGTATTGTTATAGAAAGTATGGATTCCAAGGATGCTGAAATTGTCATCATATCCACCAGAGTGACTCTGATCAAGGAGTAGTATTTCCTCTTACTAAAAATGAAATTCTCCCACAACCAGAAGACTATATATGCTTTAGATATTCTACAATAACACCAGTGAAAGCCACTTGTTTTATCCACTTGTTGAATTAATGTTGCAGAAGGAAAATAAAAGGTACAAATCCAAGTTCAACATCACAAATACAATTTTACAATTTGTAAAAAAGCTATTTTCAAATTTAATGGAACTTCTGATGACATCAAATTTAATACTATTTTATTTACAATTACAACTTTAATTCTGAATTTTCATTACTATGTCATCAAGAAGTAAACATACTGTAACAATAACATCCTGACAGGATGACAAACTCCAAAGGCATAATTAGTGCAGATAGCTGTACTTTGTCTAGCCACCATATAGAAGGTTTGCATAGCTGCAATCATGCTGTAGAAAATTTGAAGTGGTGTAGATGGATTTTTGCTTTGTTTGATATTGCCCCCAAAAGATCACTTTATTTGATCTAAAATGTGCTTCTTTATTATAGTGACAAGAAATCTGAATGTATTTCTTATACTTAAAATGGCTCCAACTGGACATTCAATATTCAGTACAAATATACAATATAAGAATAATCAAGTTCCGAGGAAATAAATACACTACTTCCAAAGTTCTTTGGAGCCTAGTAGCCCCTGAACAATTATTTGTGGCATTAAAGTTTTTTCTTCTCTTTGCATGAATTGGTTTGAGATATGGGATTGCCTTTTTATCCCAAGCATCAAACTTTTAAAACATATTTAATATTTTCTTCATTCCAATTACTTATAAAAACAATTTAACAGTCTTTTTTTAAAATCGAGTTTCAAATACTCTCTTTTATATAAAGATAATTTATAGGAAGGTTATACATGTGCAGTCATGAAAAACATATTTCCATATTCAGGATGTGAAATAAAACAAGAAAACAAAGAAGAAAAGAAAAAAAATTTTAAAGTATAAGTTGATTTGCATTCAGGCTCAATCGGTTCTCTTTATTGGAGTGTGGCAAGTACTTTTTATCAGAAATTCTTTGGAAATATCTTGGATCAGTGTATGTATGATGTTTTCCTGATTCTGCTAACTACCCTTTTTATCAATTCAGGTAAGTATTTTTAGATTTTTCTGAAAACATTCTGCTCATCATTTTTATATTATAGCATATTTTATTTTGTTTATATTTATAATATATATATATATATATATTACAGCATATATCATATGCTATATATTGTAGCATAATATCATATGCTACAATTTGTTTAGTCATTTCCCAATTAATAGGCATCCCCTCAATTTTCACTTTTTGTCACCATCAAAAGAATATTTTCTCCTTGATCTGATAATTCTGAAGTTTAGTTATAATATTCCTAGGAGTTTTTCATTTTGGGGTCCCCTTCAGGAGCTGATTAGTGGATTCTTTCAGTATTTATTTTGCCCTCTGATTCTAGAACATCAGTGAAATATTCTGGTTTAACTTTCTTGAGGTTTTTGGACTAGCCTTCATTTCAGCTGAGTAATCACAATAAGAATAGCCAGTGATGAAGTCCAAATTCTTTATTATCTCCTTCACAGTCTGTTGTCTTGCCTGGGACCTGGGCTAGCTTTATGGAGGCCCTTCAGATGGGTATTGGTTTCAGTGGAGAAATTAAAAAGGACAGGCCCCCCAGCCATCATTGTAGGTGTGAATCTTGTAGAATAGGTGTCAATATTGTAGAACTATATTAAGTACTAAGTACATTCACTGAACTAGAGAACAATTAATCACCATGCTAAACTAGATACACATTGTCTTATCAATTCCACTGAGTTAACACCTTGTTGTAAGAATTTCTCCCAAATTCTGGCTTATTACATCTCCTGCTTTCTTTTGTTTTAGAACATAGGTAGTTACACCCTCCCCCAATTCTCAGGGAGGTGAGAATCCCAAAAAGGAGGTGATCATGCCCACCCTGATGTCAGAGGAAGGGAGATGAAAACACTAAAGGGAAATGGGGAGTCAAACCAGATTAGTGGGTTTCTGAAGGGTCACACTTGAGATATATATATATATATATATATATATATATATATATATATATATATATATATATATATATATATAAATCCATCAACATAGGAGATTTTATACAAGCACATAGTAACACAGGCTAGTAGAAATGTAACAAACAGCATTCATCAACATAAGGAATTATACATCTCCATAAATCCTAGAGATAGTCCAAAAACAATCTATTGCCCATTTCTTCATGTGTCAGGTAATTCAATGATTCCTGCTGGTTTTTAAGTCCTGCAACAGTCTCATTATCAGCCAGCTCTTTCAGTGTCAAATGTTTCTTAGGTCTTCTCCTTTGTTTTTATTTTATTTTTTCTTTTTCTATTTCTCTCTGATAGATAAAGTGAATACAACATGCTCGTACCCTTCTGATTCCTTCTCCATCTTTCCTCCTCCACAAACCCTTTCTCCCCAAGTAGTTAACCTATTTGGTCACTTCCATTCACTACTTTCGGGATCTCACCTGGCAATTACATTGGAGCTGCTTGCACTGGACATTGCCCTTCTGTCAAGTTATAAAACCTGTATTCTCCCCAATTGTAATCCCTTTCTCCCATCTGATTGCTTCTTTGATGATTAATCATATCAGAGTACTGAACTTCTAAAGACTTTCTAGGTGTAAACTCAACTGCCCTCAGGTACCACCCATTTTTTGTTTTAGGTCTTGGAGCTGGGTCTCACCTCTCATTTCCCTGGGTCAGCCTACATTCTGAGGCCCAGTGGAAGCCCTTATTGCATTTTGGTTAAAAGCTTTTTGGTCTTGTTTCCTCACCCTGTCCTCTCACTCTGTCTCTCTGCCAACACAGAGCTTTCAGGTGTCCTACTTTATTACACTGAAAGCATCTATGAGTCTCTCTAAAAGTCCCTTGCCACGAAGGACATTGTCTTCCCATGTTCTGAATCATAACCTGAGTATAAAAGTATTTGTGCCCACTATGGCAGAGCATTTAATAATCTCCTTTAAAGAAACATATTTGTGTAGCCCCAGTATAATTCTTCTACAAGCCTCATTAGCATTTTCTCTAGCAAGTTGTTTTATCATTATTGTTGTTGCTGCATTTTCACTAAAAGTTTGTATGACAGCTATCTGCAGACATCCCATAAAATCAGCAAAGGTTTCATTTGGACCTTGCTCTATTTTCATGAAGGCTTCCCCTCTATCTTGTCCTGGGAGGGTGCCCCATGCTTGGATTTCAGCAGCAGCAGCAGCAGTAGCAGAAATTTGCTCATATGCTATCAAAGAGTAATATGTGCTAAAGTGTCTGCATACTGACCTTTACTTGCTAGTTGATCAAATATCATTTGTATATTAACTCCAGTTTGCCTATTTCACTGGTCTTGTATTCTACATAGTTCACTATACTTTAAAATCCACAATAAATTTTGTCCAGGTTCTAAATATGTCCTTGCTATAGATTTCCAATAACTAGGGGTTAAAATTTCATAAGCCAAATTCTCTAATACCAAATTCTCTAATAATAATATCTTAACATAAGATGCATAAAGACTCCATAAAGAGTGCAACCCTTTTTCAAATCATTGATAATTTCTAGATTAAAAGGAGTATATCTTCTCCTTTGTTGACCTGAAGAGTCAAACTCTTGAATAAACAAGGTATGCTTTTATTCTTAAATTAGATATATCCTGTCATTCTTTTTTAGCTTTAACTAGTGCCTTTTGTAATCTTGTTATAGGGGGTGGACAAAGCTCTTTCATGGATGGTGCTGATGGTGTTACAGCCCCTCTCCCTCCTCCAACCTCCACTCATGAAGGGTTAATTCGGAAGGGGTAGGTCAGGGGAGGGGGAATACCCTAATGGCTTCTGCTGTGAAGCACCACAGTCCTTAATTTCATCAGCATTGTACTTAACTGCTTTCTTGTCTAATTCTTCATGCTTTTCAATTGTTTTATTAGTACCCTCTTCCTCCTGCTCTTTCTTATTTTTCCTTATTCTAATATTTATGGAATCCCTTAAAGCCAATTATATTGTTATATGCATAGAATGTTTCTTTAGCAATTGAATTAGGAGCATTATCATTGCAATATTCAATTATTTGCTCACCTACTAGTTTCCACTTCTCTGACGCTAATTCTTCTTCCTTAGAGAACCAATGAGATGTGTATTTTAATATGTTGAAGAGTTCAATCATCTGTTTCTAAGTTACAATCAAACTTGTTTTTTTATTAGCCTAACTATGCTTTCCACATACTTTCTTGGGGTGGAGAAGGCTCCTTTCTAAACATTTGCTCCATTTCAGCTGAAACACTAGTTTAGCCCTTAAGAAAGTTCCACTTTTCTACTGAACTCAGGATGGGAGACTTTTCCACTGAACTCAGGATCATGTCAGCCTGAAGTGCTGAGTGTAAATTCTTAGCCCCACGTTCAGGTGCCAATATATATTGTTCTGAATAGCTTTCCGGAGGTCTTTGGACCAACCTTCATTTCAACTGAGTAAACACTATAAGAATAACCAGAGATAAAGTCTAAAAGTCTTTATTGTCTCATTCACAGTCTGTCTCCTTCACCTGGGGCTCAGCTAGCTTTCTGGAGGTCCTCTGAAATATGTCTTGCTTTCTGTGGAGGAAGCAGGAGGATAGGCCAGCCATCTGGAGAGTGGTGAAGATGGAATACCTCTCTCAACCAGTCCTTTTTGGCACATAAACTCTATTATAATTACATCATCATCATAGGTGTCAATCTTGTAGAATAGATGTCTATCTTGTACACCTATATTAAGTACTAAGTACATGCAAAACTAGATAACCATTATATTATCAATTCCACTGAGTTAACACCTTGTAAGAATCCTGGTTTCAAGTACAGAGTTCTGGTCCATTACATCTCCTGCTTTCTTTTGTTTTAGAATATGATGGTCATGCCCTCCCTGATTTCTCGGGGATGTGAGAACCCCCAAAATGAAAAGATCATGCCCGCCCTAATTTCTCAGAAAAGGGGGTAAAAACACCAAAAAAGGAAGTGATCATGACATCCCTGATGTCTCAGGAAGGGAAATGAAAACACCAAAGAAAAATGGGGGGGTCAAACCAGATCAGCAGGTTTCTGAATGGTCTCACTTGAAACAGGTATACATAAATCCATCAACATGGGAGGTATAACAATATAACACAGGCTGTTGGTGATGTAACAACATGAATCGACATGAGGAATTATTCATGTCTATAAGTCCTAGAATTAGTCCAAAACCAATCTATTGTCCATTACTCCACAATATTCCCATGGTGATTACTCAGCTGAAAAGAAGGCAAAGATCTCTAGAAAGCTAACTAGAATGTTAAATGTCTTGAAAGAAGTTGTCTAGGCTCTTTTTTTTTTCCATCATGGTTTTCAGAAAGTCCAATAATTCTTAGATTGTTTCTCCTGGATCTATTTTCTGATGAGGTATTTCAGGAAAAAAAAATATTAATTTGTGTGGTTTTATTTTTTGACTTGCAATTTTGCTGAAGTTGTTAATTGTTTAAAGGAGTTTTAGTTGATTCTATAGAATTCTTTAAGTATATCCACATATCATCTGCAAAGAGCACTAATTTTGTTTCTTCATTGCTTACTTTAATTCCTTTAATTTATTCTTCTCTTTGAGTACTCAAACTAATATTTCTAGCTGATAATGGGCATCCCTGTCATGTATGATCTTATTGGGAATGTTTCTCATTTACCCCCATAATATTTATTGGTTACTGATTATTTTAGGTACATGCTGTTTATCATTTTAAGGAAAACTATTTATGTTTTTGATCTTGTGTGTTTTTCAAAAGAAATGGCTGCTATGTTTTGTCAAAAGTTTTTTCCACATCTATTATTAACAATATGCCAATAATAATGTTAATATGGTCAATTATGCTCACAATTTTCCTAAAATTAATCCAACTCTTCATTCCTGGTATAAACCCTGCTTCACTGTGAGCTATCATTCTGGAGTTAAATTTCAATAAGCTCTTTGTTAATTTTTTTTTTAATGTTCATATCAATATTCATTAGGGAAGTTCATTTATAATTTTCTTTCTTTGCTTTGTTTTTCCTGGTTTAGCTATCAGCACCATATTTTGTTCGTAAAACAACTTGGCGGAATTTTTTCTCCCTCTATTTTCCCAAATAATTTATATAATATTGAAATTCATCTTTCTTCATTCAGAAGAATGGGTTGTTCAATTTCTTTTTTTAATGTAACTATTATTTAACTTATCTATTCCTGCTTCTTCTAATCTGAGCAATTTATATATTTCTTAACACTCATCAATTTCAATTAGATTATAAGTTTTGTCATAAATTCATCAAAATAGCTCTTAATTATTGCTCTAATTTCTTGTTCATTAATTAAGTTCACTTTCTGATCCTGGGTCCCTTCTTTCTTTTTTCTAACCAAATTAATCAAAGTTTATCTACTTTATTATTTTTATAAGACCAATTCTTAATTTGATTAATTAGTTCAATACTTTTTATTATCAGTTTTACTAATTTCTTCTTTGATTTTCAGAATTTTTGATTGGACATTTAATTGAATGGGATTTAATTTGTTCTTTTTCAGCTGAATCAATTTATTGATATTTTATTTTTTTTTATCCATATAAGCATTTAGAGTTATACAACTTCCTGTAAGAACTACTTTGACTGCATTTCATAAGTTTTGCATTTTTCCTCATTTTTATCATTCCCTTGGATGCCATGATTGATTGTTTCTATGATTTGCTGTTCTTAATTGCTCTCCAGAATGGTTGGAACATTTGGAGAGAAATTATTATTGTTGTAGTTTTCCCATAACCCCTTCAACATTTATCATTATCTTTTCCTGTCATTTTAGCTAATCTAAGAGGTATGAAATAGTACCACAAAATTGTCTTAATTTGCAAACCCCCAATCTATAGTAATTTAGAGCATTTTTATATTACTAAAATGGCTTTAATTTCTTTATCTGAAAATTAGTCATACCAATTGATCATTAATGAATTATGGAATGGCTTGTATTCTTATAAATTTGAGTCATTTCTCTATATATTGGTTAAGTTGAATAATTTACCATCAATGTGATTGCACACACTGATGCCATGTTCATTTTCATTGAAGGAGTTTGACAAGTTGTTTGAAAACATCATGTTAAAAAATCATGAAAGTAAATGTACAGACTTGCTTCATTTCTTTCATGACTGAATAGACATGAGAAAATTGTCCATTATTAAGAATTCGGTCAATTCAGCCTTTTGTGAAATTGACATACATAACTGATGAATTCTTCCAGCTACCCAAATTTTGAGTATCATTTTTAATAAATCCTCATGGATGACTAACAAAGGCTTTGGTAAGATCTATGAATATTATGTACAAATCTCTTTTCTCCTCCATTTCTTCCAGAATTTCTTCTTTCATTTTTCCTAGAATTTTTTTCCTAGAATTTTTGGGTAGTAAGCACCATATCAGCCATTCCATGGGTGTTTCAGATGACACACTGTTTCTCAGCCAAATGATCATCTTCCAGCTGAAATATCAGCCTTTTAAAGAGTATTTAGGCAAATCATTGCAACAATGACTAAGGGAGAGACTCCCTTACCATGATTGTCACAGGACTATTTATTGTATTTTCTTTTATAAAGATTGACAATGTACATGACTTTGAATTGCTGGGAAATAACTTCCTCATGTCACAAAAACTTCAGTCAGATTTCTTATGAGCAATGGAAGCCACAAACCTCATAAATCTCAGCTGGAATAGAATCAGCACCAGATGCTTTGCATAAAATAAAAGCCTAATGACATTCAAAACCTCTTCTTCAGGTGAAATTTCAGCTAGAGATGGATTCAACTTGACATAAACAGTCAATGCTTTCTACTTGTGACTGGTGATATTTTGTTGAGAACACCAGGAAAGTGTTCAGTTTATCTCATATTCTTAACAATTTAGAATGTAGTTCCAATTGTACTGAGTAGGTGCCATACATTGGCCTTTGGCCTATAAATAGTGCATCCTAAAAGCACTTTGGATTGACACTATCAGCATAAAACTGAATTTCAACTGCCTTCTTACCGAACCGAAAGCTATGCATCTCTGCAAGCTTTATTTGTACTTTACTTTTGATGGAATCAAATACTGCTTTACTGATGGATGAACTATTCTGTTCGTACATTCTGTAGAGTTTTTTATTTTTCATTAAGCAGCTTCTAAATTTCTCTACATTTTTGTGAAAACCAGTCTTGATATTTGTGAATATTTTGACATAAATGAGTAAATGTGCTGATAAACATATATATATATGTATATATATATATATACTTGATACATATATATATACTTTCATATATATATAAATATATGAATATAAATATATATGTAAATAAATATATATATATATATATATATATATATATATATATATATATATATATATATATATATATATATACTTGATCTCTGAAGTTGCCCCCTCCTTTTCTGCTCCACTGTTGCCAACTTTGTTTCGGTTCATTTTTTCTTCTGTTCTTGCTCATGGAAATGTTCTAATCTTTGGACATGAATTCATCTGGTACATTTTTATCTTAGGACTGCTGCTTTTATTGAATTTGAATATGTAACTTCAAGAAGATAAGTCTATGATTAGTCCAGCATTCTGGGCTACACATTGCCTTTTCACTCTCACATTTAATCTATCTCTTTTCCTTAGAATCATATAGTCTTGGATGTCAGTGTTTCCTGCAAGAATGCATACACAACATTTATTGCATTTTAGGTAAGTGCAAAACAGTGTTGGTGAGATGCATATATCTGTCATAGTAAGTAACTATTACTGATGCTGTCCCCAACTTCATTCCTCCCAAGGATTCTGTTATGTTTTGTAGTCTGAGCATATTTTATTTTTAGCAAATTGATGATTCAGATCTCCTGGTGTTCCTGAAAAATTTTCTTTGATGTCAAGGTTCTTCATGGTAGGAAGGCATTAATGGCAATGGCAGGTTATTTTATTGCAAAGGACAATTGCATTGTCCTGAGTTTATTATTTATGCATTTTGGTAGGCATAGAAGCTTGTTGACTAGATTAGTTTTGAGAGCAAAACATACACCAGTTTCACAGCACTTCCTTTTACTGTGAGCACTCCAGGAAAACAAAACAAAACAAAATTGAATCTAATTCCTGTAAAGGGCTGAAACTCTTGAATCAATGCACTGGGGTGGAACAATCAACCACTTGAGACTAATTACTGATTGGACAATACTCTATGAGAATATGCATGGAAAATGGCCCCTTCTACTATCCTGTGCTGGCCCAATCGTTTGGTGTATACAGAGAATTGTTGGAGGGACCAGGAGGTGTAGTGACACTAGCCAGCGTCACTTCTTTTAGGGAGATGAGGCAGTGAAGTCACAGAGATCCTACAGGTCCACTCTCTTCACTTCTACCTCTAAAGACCCAAAATAAAGACTTTTGCTTATCCTGACTCCTGCTGATTCGGTAGCCAGGGTGGTAACGTAGTCGCCACAAATTCCAACTTTAGTAAGCTGGCTTTGGATTAGCCACCCTTGTTTCAGGGCTCATCTTTTGATGCTATTTTTAAAAATATATTTTTATTTTATAATTATGACTTTTTATTGACAGAACATATAGCTGGGTAATTGTTTTAACAACATTATCCCTTGCACTCACATCTATTCTGACTTTTTCCTTCCCTCCCTCCACCCCTTCCCTTAGATAGAAAGCAGTCTTATACATGTTAGATATGTTATAGTATATTACTATATACAATATATTGTGCAGAACCAAATTTCTTGTTGCACAGGAAGAAATGGATTTAGTAGGTAAAAATAACCTGGGAAGAAAAATAAAAATGCAAACAGTTCACAATCATTTCCCAGTGTTCCTTATCTGGGTGTAGCTGATTCTGTCCATCATTGATCAATTGGAACTGAATTAGATCTTCTCTTTTTCGAAGATGTCCACTTCCATCAGAATATATCCTCACGAAAAAGAAAAGAACCTAGATATTCTAAAATATTTATAACAGCCCTCTTTGTAGTGGTAAAGAACTGGAAATTTCAGGGATGCACATCAAATAGGGAATGTCTGAACTAATTGGTAGTGTATGATTTTGATGGAATACTGTTATACTATAGAAAATGATAAATAACCTCAATGATCTTAGGAAAACCATGGAAAGATATACAAAATAACAAAGAATGAAATGAGCAGAACAAAATAATGTATTCAGTAACAGTAATATTTTAGTAAGAATGACTTTGAATGAATAAGTCATTTTGACTATTATAAATACCCAAATTAACTATAAGAGAAATATGAAAAAAGACACATCTACTAGACCTATTCATTTTATGCACAGGAAAACTGAGACCCAGTGAGGTTATCTAACATTTACAAAATCCCACAAGAAAATGGAAGAGTGGAATTTAGACTCAATTTCCTTGACTCCAAATACAGTTTTTCCACCATCCCACCCAAATGCAGGTCTCTGAACCTCTTCATCTGCAAAAGTAAAGAATAGATTAACTAACCTAGATTTAAAACAGGAGGAATTCTTAACCTAAGGTTTATGAATTTGTTTTGTGCTTTTTAAAAAATGTGTTTTGATAACTTTTTAAGATAATTATTGTGTTTACTAATTCTGAGTATATGATTTTACATAATTAAATATATTATTCTGATAAGATATCTGTTAGACTTCACCATTTGAGGCATGCTAACATAGTGTTATTTCAGTGGCAGCTGGCCCTGGTCAGCAACATTCATATATTAAGCTGAATAAATAAGCAAAACTGCTCCCATAAAAAAAAAAAAGGATATATCCTCATGCAGTATTTTTGTTGAAGTATATTATGATCTCTTGGTTCTGCTAATTTCACTTAGCAGCAATTCATGTAAGTCTCTCCAAGCCTCTCTGTAGTCATCCTGCTGGTCATTTCTTACAGAAAAATAATATCCCATAGCATTCATACATCACAATTTACCCAACCATTCTCCAATTGATGGGCATCCATTCATTTTCCAGTTTCTAGCCACTACAAAAAGGGCTGCCACAAACAATTTGACACATACAGATCCCTTTCCCTTCTTTAGTATTTCTTTGGAATATAAGCCCAGTAGTAGCACTGCTGGATCAAATGATATGCACACTTTGATAACTTTTTGGGCATAATTCCAGATTGTTCTCCATAATGGTTGGATTCTTTCACAAATTCATCAACAATGCATCAGTGTCCCAGTTTTCCCACAACCCCTCCAAAATTCTGCATTATCATTCTCTGTCATTCTAGCCAATCTTACAGGTGTGTAGTGGTATTTCAGAGTAGTCTTACTTTGCATTTATCTGATCAATAGTGATTTGGAGCATCTTTTCATATGACTAGAAATAGTTTCAATTTCTTCATCTGAGAATTGTCTGCTCATATCCTTTGACCATTTATCAAATGGAGAATGGCTTGATTTCTTATAAATTAGAGTCAGTTCTCTATATATTTTGGAAATGAGTCCTTTACTTTTCATGCTATTTGAACCAGCTGAGTTCTCTCACAAAAACTGTTTGTCTTTCATGTCTACCAAATTTTGTGTCGTCTATAATTGTGTCTATATGGCATGTACTGTTGGTGGATGCAATCATCTTTGCAGAAGATTTGTATTTTTAGGGGTTGTGTTTCTACTGCAGGGTGGGATGTTTGCCTGTCTTACTAATCAAGCCAGCAGTGAGTAAGAGGTAATTTTAAGGACAGTTTCTGCTGCTCTCTCATAATACTATTCTTATAGCTATTCTTAAAAGGCTCCTCAAACACTTAAAGAGCTATCAAATCCCACTTCTGCTTCCAATAAGAAAATGATCCTATGGTCTGAGTTGCTTGTTTACAGAGCTGTGACGATAACTTCCAGTGTATTCATACCTGCTGCTTTAGCTCATATATTCTATGAGTTTGATGACATTGAATTCTGTCAGTCCTCAATAAACAAAATAAAATGTTATTTGCAAATCATTGTGTATTGATAAATCAAATATGGCCGGGCAGTAGTGGAGATCATGAGAAAGCTATCATAACATCTAGACTAATATTTGTTACAAAAACCACACATTTTTCCTCACTATTACTCCTTTGCCCCTTCCCACTACCATTTCTCTTTATATGTAATGATTAATTCAAGATAAATTGTAAGACTGAAGAGTTTTATCATGATATAGTACTTCCCAGACACTGTGATATCTTTAATTGGATATTTTAATTAGAAAAATGTTGAGTAACAAGTCAAAGTATTATTATGGATGGAGGATTGGTCAGCATGTTAGAAAGACTTCAGTTTAAACAGTACTTTTGACATGTATGATCTTTACAATACTACATTTCAGTGATTGAGAAAAAAATAATATAAGTTAAAGAATAATTGCTTCTTCTCATTGACATGTATTGAAACATAGCTTTAAACAAAGCAAGAAAGGTATGGAAGGAAAAGAAGGAAGGAATAGAGGAAAGGAGTGAAACAAGAAAGAAGGGAACATAAGCAAAACCTTGATTCCTTTAATTTCTTAAATCTAAACTACATTCTCATCCCATATTATTATGCTTCCTCCTCCATTTGAAAAATTACCCATGCATGTTTTGTAAATAACAATGTATAATAATAAAATAAAATTAATAAGAATGGAAAGTTGAATGGAAAATAAAATCAATATTTTAAAAATGATTCAACTTTTCCCTTCCTTCCATCTACCCCCTTCCCTAGATGGCAGGTAGTCCCATTCATGTTAAATATGTTAAAGTATATTAAATACAATATATGTATACACATTTATACAGTTCTTACTGCACAAGAAAAACCAGATCTAGAAAGAAAGAAAAAAAACCTGAGGAAAAAAAAAATGAAAGTGGACAATAACAGAAGGAGTAGAAATGCTATGTTGTGGCTCATACTCATTTCCCATAGTTCTTTCTCTGGGTGTATCTGATCCTCTTTACTTGAACAACTGGAACTGGTTTGAATCATCTCATTGTTGAAGAGAGCCACATCCATCAGAGTTGATCATTGTATAATCTTTTTGCTTCCCTTTATAGTGATCTCCTGGTTCTGCTCATGTCACTTAGCATCAATTAATGCAAGTCTCTCCAGGCCTCTCTGAAATCATCCTATTGGTCATTTCTAACAGAACAGTAATATTCCATAACATTCATATAACATAATTTATTCAGCCATTCTCCAATTGATGGTCATTCATTCAATTTCTAGTTTCTAGCCACTACAAAATGGGCTGCCACAAACATTTTTACACAAGTGGGTCTTTTTCCCTTCTTTAAGATCTCTTTGGGATATAAGCCTGGTAATAACACTCCTGGATCAAAGAGTATGCACAGTTTGATAACTTTTTGAGTATAGTTCAAAATAGCTCTCCAGAATGGTTGGATTCAATCACAAATCCACAAACAATATATCCAACTTTACCTTATTAAAAAATACAGATTTCTAAAAACTTATTTCTCAAGCTGATCAAAACCCTGAACAGCAAATATCTTAAAATATATTTTTAATATTTCTAGGACCAGTGGCTTTTTGAAAAAAAAAAAAAGCGGTTATGTTAAGGGATTCTACATTATTTGCTTCTGCCAGTTACTGTTATCCTACCTTTTCTGGGTTTATCATCTAAAAGTAATATTTTATCACCTGAACTTGCATGGGGTTCAGTTAATTACTCAAGTCTACTTTTTGGAAAATTATTGCATTGAACACAGCAAAAATTGCCACCAGTTTGTATGGAGGGAGGATCAAAACATAAAAGGGTTATTAATAAGTTGAGGCAAAAATTCATCGCATAGAAGAAAAGTGATCCCCAGTAAATTGGATATCAAATTGGAAACATGATGATGTAGAAGGAAATTGCAAAGAAAACAATTGGTCAAGGATTAATTGTGAGTTCAGTGTGTTAAATGGATTTTAGCTTTAATTGGATTCTGAGTTCCTAGATATAAAGATCAAAGTTAGTATGAAATACAAAATTTATATATCTTGAATATTAATGCTTGTAGAAGGTCAAAGAGAATGTTATTTGAGAGAATAAGGTACTCAAGTGTTAGATGGAATTTCATAATTCTATTGGGTAAAAAAAATCAAATCTGTGCTAGTTGAGAATGTTAGCAATTATCCTTTTGGATAAAATTAATGTGTAAAAATATAAATTTTTATTAGATTTAAAGTGTGAATTATAATCTTTCTTTGCTAATGGGATAAATGAATAGGTAAAGATGTATCCATGGCATTTAGAGATGTGTTATGGTTTTGTCTCTGCATATTATTTGATACATTGATATCACACTTGGTGTGTTAATTTTCATTTTAAAAGGTACCTCCCTCATTGGTCTCCTCTTTATGATGCCCCCTTTTTAAAGAAGGAATTTAAATTGATGAATTATATAGTGTCTCATTACTTTATCATTGCCTCATTTCAATGATGCAACATTATGAAGCACCTGTGGAATAGGGGACACTGCAGTAAGTATGCAGACCACAATTTGTGTGACTTTCCCTTCATTCAAAGTTCTTTTTTTAAAAGTAGTTTCTTTTTTAATATATGAAAAGATAGTTGTTAACATTCATCCTTGCAAAACATTGTGTTGTAATTTTTGTCTTCTTCCCTTCCTACTCTCCTCCCTGGACAGAAAGTAATTCAATATATGTAAAATGTGCAATTCTCTATAATTCTCTATAATTTTTTCCTTTTTAAAATTATTATTATTTTGTGCTGAGGCAGTTGGGATTAAATGACTTGCTCAGGGCCACACAGCTAGGAAGTGTTAAGTGTCTGTGGCCAGATTTGAACTCAGGTCCTCCTGATTTCAGGGCTGGTGTTCTATCCACTGCATGACTTAGATATCACAGTTCAACATATATATCTAATCCACATAGTGCAGGGCTCAGCCTGAGGCAGTGGAATTCTAGCAGCAGTGGAATGCCCAGAGAAGCAGAAGTCCCACAGAAGCAGAAACTTTGAAGTAGGGACCACTGTTTCTGGGCAGACACTTCCGGTTTGAGTGCAGGGGCTTTTCAAGTCAGCTGCTGATATCCACGGCCCCACAGGAGGAATTGGCTGGGGTTTGTGACAATTTCATTGTTCAGCCTTAAACTTCAGGGCAGTCGCTAGGCCACACAGCAGGGTCCTTCACTGGGCACTCCTTGAAGCTGCAGCGGTGCTAACCACCTCTGAGTCATTTCCAGGGAGTGGGGAGGGGAACTCTCTCCCAGAGCTCTCACTTAGCTCAGGCACAGGACTCTGCATCCATCTAGTGTGGGAGGAAGCTGGTAAATAAATAAACGTCTACCCAAAGGGCAAACCCCAACAGATTTTTAACAATGAGTAAGAAGCTGAAGAGAAAGATTAACACCTTCTACACAGAGAAAGAGCAGGTATACAACCCTGAGAAAGCTAACACCAGTCTCCAGATAACACCCTAAAGGGGAATGATACATTCCCCCCCAGCACATAACTCTCTCCTAGAAGATACTATTAAAAAGTTAAGAGAGTTTGAAGAAAAATGGGAAAAAGAAAGAGAAGTTATGATAGAGAATAACAACATCCTGAAATTTGAGTTGGAAAAAATAAAGAATTCAAAGAAGGTGCAGGGAAACAAAATTTGTGATTTAGAAAAGGTTAAAAAATCACAGGAAAGTAGGATTTCTGAACTGGAAAAAGAAAATAACTCACTAAAAAAATAGTGAAATGGAAAAAAATTCAACAGAGCAAAATAATTCATTTAAAAAACTCAATTGGGCATATACAAAAAGAACTAAAAAAATCTGAATGAAGAAAATAACTCATTAAAAATCAGGACTGAACAAATAGAAATTTAGGATTCATTGAGAACCCAAGAATCAGTCAAACAAAACAAAACCAAAAAAAAAAAAGAAAGAAAAGCTGGAGAATAACATCAAATACTTACTTACTGGGAAAATCTATATACCTGGAAAATAGGTCTAGGAGATATAATCTGAGGATCATTGGACTTCCTGAAAACTATGATCAAAAAAAGAGCCTAGATTCTATCATCAAAGAGAACTGTCCAGAGATAATAGAAACAGAAGAGAAAATAGGCATTGAAAGAATTCATCGAACACCTTCAGAAAAAGACCCTAAAAAAAGAACTCCATGGAACATTGTGGCTAAGGGGCAGAACTACCATACTAAGGAAAAACATATTGCAAGCAGCTAGACAAAAAGCAATTCAAATATCAAGGTGCCACAATAAGAGTCATGTAAGATCTGGCTGCCTCCACATTGAAGGATTGAAGAGCCTGGAACCTAATATTCCAAAAGGCAAAAGAACAAGGACTACAACCAAGAATAAACTACCCAGCTAAGTTTAGCATTTTCTTCCATGGAAGAAGATGGTCATTTAGTGAAACAGAGGAATTCCATTTGTTTCTAAGAAAAAATCCAGACTTAAACAAAAAATTTGATCTACATTCACAAGACTGAAGAGAAGCAGAAAAAGTTAAAAAGAACTCTTGTGAACTCTATCTCTGTTGTGGATATACAGAAAGTCCACATGGATAATTTGATTTTACTGATATAATATAAAAAAAGAAGTAGTTAAGGGAAGGGGATAGTATCAGAAAAATGGGAAGAAGAGAAAAAAAAGAGGGAAACTACATCCCAGGAAGAGGCATAGAACATCTACCACATCTGAGGGAATTTAGAGAGGGGGAGAAACATGGTGTGAATGTCAGAGTAGGCTCAAAGAGTAAATAATTGACATATTTGTTTTTCAGAGAATTCTCTCTTACTTCATTAAAAGGGGGGAGAGGAAAAGGGAAAAAGAAAAGGGGAAGAAGGGAAGGATACAAAAAAGGAGAAGGGAATTAAAAGGAGGGGGAGGGAGAGGAAAAAGGGAGGGCTGTGTGTCAGAAGTAAGGTCTATAAATTAAATATTGGATAAGGGGTTTGGGGGGTCAAGGAAAAAAACCTTAATCAGGGGATACTATGATGGCAGGAAATACAGAATTAGTAATTTTAAATGTAAATTAAACGGAGGCGGATAGCAGACTGTATCAAAAGTCAGAACCCTACATTATGTTGTTTGCAGGAAAAACACTTAAAGTAGGGAAATACATACAGAGTAAAGGTAAAAGGTTGGAGCAGAATCTATTATGCTTCAGGTAAAGCCAGAAAAGCTGGGGTAGCCATCCTTATCTCAGATTAAGCAAAAGCAGAAATTGATCTACTTAAAAGGGTTAAGGAAGAAAAGTATATCCTGCTAAAAGGTAGCATAGACAATGAAGCTATATCAATGCTAAACTTATATGCACCAAGTGGTATAGCATCTAACTTCCTAAAGGAAAGTTAAGAGAGTTGCAAGAAAAAATAGATAGCAAAACTATAATAGTGGGAGATCTCAAATTTGCACTCTCAGAATTAGATAAATCAAACCACAAATCAAATAAGAAAGAAATTAAAAAGGTAAATAGTACATTAGAAAAACTAGGTATGATAGAGCTTTGGAGAAAACTGAATGGTGATAGAAAGGATATACTTTCTTCTCAGCAGTTCATGAAAGTATAAAAAAATTGACCATATATTAGGACATAAAGATCTCAAAATTAAATGCAGGAAGGCAGAAATAGTTAATGCATTCTTCTCAGATCACAATGCAATAAAAAAAAAAAAAAAACTACATTCAATAAGAAGTTATGGGTAAATAGACCAAAAAGTAATTGGAAACTGAATAATTTCATCTTAAAGAATGACTGGGTGAAACAACAAATTATAGAAACAATTAATAATTTTACCCAAGATAATGACAACAATGATGCATCATACCAAAATCTGTAGGATGCAACTAAAGTGGTAATAAAGGGAAATTTTATATCTTTAGAAGCTTATTTGAACAAAATAGAGAAAGAGAAGATTAATGAATTGTGCCTGCAACTTAAAAAGTTAGAAAAAGACCAAATGTGAAATACAATTAAAGGGAGAAATCAATAATATTAAAAGTAAAAAAAAATATTGAATTAATAAATAAAACCAAGAGTTGGTTTTATGAAAAAGCCAATAAAATAGATAAACCTTTGGTAAATCTGATCAGAAAAAGGTAAGAGGAAAATCAAATTGTTAGTCTTACAAATGAAAAGGGGTATCTTTCCATCAATGAAGAGGAAATTAGAGAAATAATAAGATTTACTTTGCCCAACTTTATACCAATACATTTGATAACTTATGTGAAATGGATGACTACCTCCAAAAATATAGGCTTCTTAGATTAACAGAGGAGGAGATAAATTGCTTAAATAATCCCATTTCAGAAAAGGGAAAAATCCCTCAGGACCAGATTGATTTAAATGTGAATTCTACCAAACATTTAAAGAACAATTAGCCCCAGTGTTATATATAAACTATTTGAAAAAATAGGGGATGAAGGAGTCCTACCAAACTCCTTTTATGACATAGACATGGTACTGATACCTAAACCAGGTAGATCGAAAACTGAGAAAGAAAATTATAGACCAATTTCCTTAATGCATATTGATGCTAAAATCTTAAATAAGATATTAGAAAAAAAGACTACAGAAAATCATCCCCAGGATAATACACTATGATCAAGTAGGATTTATATGAGGAGTGCAGGGCTGGTTTAATATTAGGAAAACTTTTAGTATAATTGACCATATTAATAATCAAATTAATAAAAGCCATATAATCATCTCAATAGATTCAGAAAAAGCATTTGACAACATCCAACATCCATTACTACTAAAAACGCTTGAGAGTATAGGAATAAATGGAGTATTCCTTAAAATAATAAGGAGCATATATTTAAAACCTTCAGTAAGCATAATATGTAATGGGGATAAACTGGAAACTTTCCCAGTAAGATCAGGAGTGAAACAAGTTTGCCCACCATCACCATTACTATTCAATATTGTATTAGAAATGCTAGCCTCAGCAATAAGAGTTGAGAAAGCAATTAAAGGCATAAGAGTAGGTAATGAGGAAATCAAACTGTCACTTTTTGCAGATGATATGATGGTATACTTAGAGAACCCCAGAGATTCTAATAAAAAGTTATTAGAAATAATTCACAACTTTAGCAAGTTGCTGGATACAAAATAAATTCACATAAATCCTCAGCATTTTTATACATCACCAACAAAATGCAACACCAAGAGATGCAAAGATAAATTCCATTCAAAACAACTATCAAGATTATAAAATATTTGGGAATATATCTACCAAAGAAAAGTCAGGAATTATATGAGCAAAATTACAAAATACTTGCCACAAATATAAAGTCAGATTTAAATAATTGGAAAGACATTCAGTGCTCATGGATAGGCAGATATAATAAAGATGACAATACTCCCCAAACTAATCTATTTATTTAGTGCTATACTAATCAGACTCCCAAGAAACTATTTTAATGACCTAGAAAAAATAACAACAGAATTCATATGGAAGAATAAAAGGTCGAGAATTGCAAGGGAACTAATGAAAAAAAAAGTCAGATGAAGGTGGTTTAGGTGTACATAATCTAAAACTACATTATATAGCAGCAGTCACCAAAACCATTTGTTATTGGCTAAGAAATAGACCAGTCAATCAGTGGAACGGATTAGGTAAAAAGGAAAAAAAAAGTGTACAACTATAGTAATCTAGTGTTTGACAAACCCAAAGATACCAACATTTGGGATAAAAATTCATTATTTGAAAAAAAAAAACTGTTGGAAAACTGGAAATTAGTATGGCAGAAATTAGATATGGATCCACACTTAACACCATATACCAAAATATAATCAAATGAGTCTGTGATTTAGGCATAAAGAATGAGACCATAAATAGATTAGAGGAACAGAGGATAGACCTGTGGAGGAGGAAGGAATTTATGACCAGAGGAGAACTAGAGATCATTATTGATCACAAAATAGAAGATTTTGGATACATCAAACTAAAAGAATTCTGCACAAACAAAACTAATACAAACAAGATTTGAAGGGAAGTAACAAATTGGGAAAATATTTTTTTACACTTAAAGGTTCTGATAAAGGCCTCATTTTCAAAATATATAGAAAACTGACCCTAATTTATAAGAAATCAAACCATTCTCCAATTGATAAATAGTCATAGGATATTAATAGACAATTCTCAGATGATTAAATTGAGACTATATCCACTCATATGAAAGTGTGTTCCAAATCACTACTGATCAGAGAAATGCAAATTAGGACAACTCTGAGATATCACTACACACCTGTCAGATTGGCTAAGATGACAGGAACAAATAATGATGAATGTTGGACGGGATGTGGGAAAACGGGGATACTAATGAATTGTTGGTGGAGTTGTGAAAGGATCTGTCCATTCTGGAGAGCAATTTGGAACTATGCCCATAAAGTTATCAAACTGTGCATACCCTTTGATCCAGCAGTGCTGCTACTTGGTTTATATCCCAAAGAAATACTAAAGAGGGGAAAGGGACCTGTATGTGCCAAAATGTTTGTGGCAGCTCTTTTCGTAGTGGCTAGAAAGTGGAAAATGAATGGATGTCCATCAATTGGAGAATGGTTGGGTAAATTATGGTATATGAAGGTTATGGAATATTAATGTTCTGTAAGAAATGACCAGCAGGAGGAATACAGAGAGGTCTGGAGAGACTTACATGAACTGATGCTGAGTGAAATGAGTAGAACCAGAAGATCACTATACACTTCAAGAACAATACTGTATGAAGATATATTCTGATGGAAGTGGATATCTTCAACTTAAAGAAGATCCAACTCACTTCCAGTTGATCAATGATGGACAGAAACAACTACATCCAGAGAAGGAACACTAGGAATTGCATGTAAAGTGTTAGCACTACTGTTCTACCCAAGTTACTTATACCTTCGGAACCCAATTCTTAACGTGCAACAAGAAAATTGGATTTACACACACATATATTGTATCTAGCTTATACTGTAATACATATAAAATGTATGGGATTGCCTTGCATCTAGGGTTGGGAGTAGAGGGAGGGAGGGGAAAATTTGGAAAAATGAATCCAAGGGATAATGTTATTAAAAAAAATACTCATGCATATGTACTGTCAAAAAATTATAATTATAAAATTAATTTTAAAAAATTGTAGAAAGTTCAAAGATTAAACCAGTTAAGAAATTGTTATCCCAAGGTCCATATAATTTCAAGTTTCATATATAGAGTTCATGGAACCCATAAACTTATGTGCGGAAAAATATATCTTTAGTCTAATTAAATTTTAGTTTAATTTTAGTCAATTAAAATTTAACATTTCAGTTATAAATATAGGAATTGAAATATTCAAGGAAGTTTGTAGTTTTCTTGAGACTTATATTAGGATACATTACACAAAAAGAGTTAAGAACCCGAGACTAAATTAAATATAAACCCAGAAAATTATCTCCCATCTAATTTCCTTATAAGGTTGATTTTATCAAAGACACCTTTGTCCCAGGACCAGAGATTTGATTATAATATCCATGAACATATAAATATTGGAGTTCATGATACACAGAATGTTCACTTTCTTCTTACTGTTCTCAGTTTTTCATCATTAAAGTTTTTTGTCCAAAAACAGTTTCAAGGTTAGGCATACAGTTTTGATTATAAGATATGTTTTCTGACTTGAATTTTGAAGGAAGATAGTGATTCCAAGAGGCAGAGGCAAAAATATTTTGATCAGGGAATAAAAAAAAAAAATCAAGTGAAATAAAGGTACAATAGGGGAAAAAGGAAGAGACAAGGGATTTTGAAAGCAAAAAAATGAGTAATTAGACATAGAAAAGCAACATCTTTTAAATCCTAATAATATTTTGTTTTAGAAAGAAAGTTATATCTACAATATTTTGATTTGTCACTATAAATTATAGGTAGAAAACTTATTATATAAATAAATTGTTATATCCCCGCAAATAGAAAATAAATCCTTATTCAACCCCACAGATATTCATTAAAGTAATTGGCTTCATTATTTAGTTGGCAGTGTGCTAGCAAAAGTAATCAACATGTCACCCTTTTTTTCCTAGCTTTTTCACAACTGGCTGATTTCGTGAATACAGTTTTATAGGGGATTAAGTCTTTCATATAAGCATTCATTTAACAAATTATAAATTTAAAACTAACTTTGGGATGACTGAAGGGTTTCAAAATAGAAACATCTATCAAGCATGTGCAGTGGTTCTTTTCTATAATCTTTATTGTTAATTTAGCTGCCATATTGAAACCATGTAATTATACCTTTGATCCAACTTTACCAAAACAATGTTATTTTAGTTTTTGAACTTTACTAATTCAGATCATCTAAAGTACATATGGAAAGAGTATGAAAAAACATTATAGGGTAAATATTTGAATTAAAAAAATTTTGTTGTATTCTTTTTTTTTGGGGGGGGTGGGTGGGCAAGTGGAGTTTAAAGGAGAATAAAGAAGGTTTGCAAATATTTTAATTCCCTAGATCTTGGCACCACCAAATTGAATTAAATATTGAAAAACAGTTGAATGAGTATCACATTTAATGAATCAATTTGGAATGGACTATGTGAAAACTACATTGTGTTTCTCATAATTATAGAAGCATCATATTATCATACATTTAGATCTGTAAGAAGTCATATGGATAAGAACTCCAATTTTATATTTGTATATGTTACTGAGTCTAGACATGTGTCTATACCACATAATATGAAGGAATACATATGAGAGATCCTTCTTTTGGAAGACAAGTTCATGTGTGGAATTTTTTTTATTAGCCTACCATGTAATATTTTTACATTGCCTAGATAGGTGGAACTGGCTGCACCTTTACATTCTACTTGACTGGGACAATCTCAATCTCTCACTTTCTGGCATCCAAAGGTGAAGATCTGGTTCACTCAAAGTAGGAAGCACAATGTTCTAGGTTGGAAAGAGCCAGTCGGTTATCTCCTCTTCTTCCTAGGCCATGTGGTTCAAAGAAAACTATAATTCTTGTAGTTTTGGTCAGTTTTATTTGCCTGAGATGTAGGTAGTTTAGTCTTCACTCAAGAATTTGATCCATAAGGACCCGGAAGGCTAAAATTCAAGGTCTAATATTTTTGAGTCTATTTAGAAAGTCTGAAGAAGACCGTGAATGAAATCCAAAGGGAACTTTGAATTTAAATTTTGTTGGGATCTACTTTCCCATATAGAAATCAAGTTAAGTCTTAGATCTCACCCCCTACTCTCCACATTGATTGTGATGGCATAAAGGGAATTATGACCTTAAGATATGGAGTGGAAAATTTGCATTTTTCTTGTTAGGCTTTTGAAATAAATATTATTTTTAAAACACTAATCTGACTGTTAAATTATTAAATTGAACATGGTGGGAGCTTGGCACCCCAAAACTGAGGAAATAAAATTCTTTGGAGAGTACTTTATGGCAAAAATGAGAAATGTACCCCCACTCCAACCTCCTAAAGTTATTGAAGAACAGTGCAGGGATATGAAAATACATATATTGATTCAAAAGAGTAAGACCAGACTATTGATATTGTGTATATATGAGAAAATTTTAGACCTAAACAGCATCAGTGACTTGCTCAAGGTACTATAACTTGTTCATGGCCCAATAGGAATTTTAACTAAAGTCCTCTTCCTCTCATTGTAGCCCTTTTTTATTATGTTATGTTATAAAATGTTTCCCCCTAAAAGTCTCACACCAATGCCTTTTTCTGATGTGTAATCAACTCTGGTTTTGCAAAAACTGAACCAATGGATCAAATCTCAAGCAAAGAATGACATATTCATAGAATTTATAGAATAGTCCCTGAAATGTATTATAAATTAAGAATCAAATGAGTCAATTAAGAAATTTTTATTAACTATCTACTATATGCCAGGCATGTTGTTAAATGCTGAAGATAACAAAAGAGTTGAAAGAAAGTCCTAAGACTAAAGGAATTTACAGACTAATGAGGAAGACAATATTCCAATAAATATATACAAAATAAGTCATTGATAGGAAAAATAAAATTATTAAGAGAGAAAGAAAGTGGAATAAAAATGAGTTAGGAAAGATTTTGCTTAAAATATGGAATTTCAATTGGAATTTAAAGGTTGCTCAGGAAATGAATAGATTGACTTGAGGAGGAAAAACACTTCAGAGGTAGGGGACATTTGGTGAAAATGCCTGTCTGTAGTCAAGAGATAAAATGACTTCTTCAAGGAACAAGCAGGAAACTAGAATCATTGATTGAAGAGTATATGGTAAACAGTAATGTTTAGTAAACCTGGAAAAGAAAGAAATGACTAGTTTATAAAGAGCTTTGAATATCACTCTTTATTTGTGATAGGCTGACTAATCAGCAGGCAATATTACAATAGTCCAGGCATGAGATGATGGGAACCTACCCTAAAAGGGACACAGTGTCAAAAGAGAGAAGGAAGACTTTAGAAATGTTGCAAAGGAGAAATCAACAGGTCTTCACCACAGATTAGAAACAGGTGACATTAATAAAAGTAAGAAGTCACATCTAAATTGTAACCCTGAGGGACTGGGAAGATGTATTGTCATCTAGAGTAACAGAGAAGGTGGGAGGGTTTAAAGGAAAAGATAATGAGGTGAATTTGAATTTTAATGTCTACCAGTTATACATTTTAAGGGATTTTTAATTTTTAATTTTTTTATTATTAAATTTATTGAATTATTTAAAACTTAAATACAAAATAGAAATTTTTTTTTAAAATTCACCATGTGTACAACAGAATACAAAAGAGGATACAATATATGAAACAATAAATTTCTATTTCAAGAAATTCTATATAATATATTCCATATATTTGTTCATAACAGTTCACTTTGTTTCCATTTAGACTTTCTTTTCTTCTCAGCTGTGCATTTCTTATTCTATTATTTGTCCCATTGTCTATTCCCCAACATGGCTACAATTACATGCAGAAATATGTTTTATAAACATATTATAACTAGATGTCTAAAAACATATACATATATGCCTGACTTCTACCCTCTTCCTTGTCTTACTACTACTAAACCTATCCAACCCTCCAAAGATCCCCAACTTATCTGTTCCCTCAAAGTTTTCTTTCCTCTTTATCCCATTTCCCTGAATTTACATAGTTTTTCTATATTCCTGATTATTCTACTCCTCTCCTTATTTCTTTTTAAATGTAGAAGATATTTTATACTCTCTAAATATATTTGCATTATTCTGTAGAGGGCCAGAACTCTGAAAAGAAATACTTGAGACTCATTATGATAGATGAGATAATGATTCTCTAGTTAAGTACATACTTAGTGTGATACTTAATGTGTTATAGTAATGTAATGCTCTATAGCTGGTGCATGCTTAGTATGGTGTAGTGATGTAATTTTACTGAAATATTTAAGGGCTCAGGGAGGGACACAGAGATCTCTTAGCCACAGCTCTCAGCCACAGACACAAGAGAATCAGCCAGATTCCAGACTTCTTCTTTGACTAGCCAGATGGCAATTCTTCCTCATTCACTCCTCCACTAATATAAAGGACACGGGCTGATTCCCAGGTCCCCCAGAGAGCTAGTCTGGACTTTACATTTTGGTGCCCTAACTTGGGGCTCCTGGTGAGGTCCTATACAAATCAGCTTGATTTTAATCAGAAATGCAGGGGCTTGCAAAGCAGGGCACAAATCAACTCTACTGACTTGATCAGCCTGAGTTCAGTAGAAAAGTCCCCTGTGACAGGGAAAGAGGGTGAGTATAAAAATAGACAAAGAGGAAACTTTGGTAAGGGCTAAACTAAACTAAAACATTTAGGTGAAATGGAGCAAATATGTCTCTTGCATCCCAAGGGAAATATGCATAATGCATAGTTAAGTTAATAAAGAAGCAATGTTTGTGGGTAACCTGGAAGAAGATTACTGGACTCTTAAATATATTAGAGTGCGTGTCTCCTTGATTCTCTAAGGAAGAAAAATTAAAGCTAGATATGTGGGAACTAGTGGGAGAGCAACTAATTGAAGATTAAGAAGATATGGGTCCTGATTCAATTCCTGAAGAAACATTTCTTAAGTACAATATAATACAATTGGTAAGTAATACCTTAAGTTCTTAAAAAAAAAAAAAAAAAAAAGAAAGTTTTAAGGAGAACAGCCAGACAAGGAAGTATGGGGAGAGGAGAACAAAGAGGAGGGGAATGGTATTGACAAAGCAGATGAAAAGCATGTAGAATTGGACAAGAACAGTGCTGATGAACTTAAGGGGTATGGTGATTCTCACTTTCATAGCTCAGTTACACTGAAGCAGGCAACATTAGAGCATTCCTCTTTCCTGAACTTCCCCCCTCAATTTTGATTCATGGGTGGAAGGAGGAAGAGGACAAAATCAGCACCACTCATGCAGAAGCTTTGTCTATCCACTATGACATGATTTCAAAGGGCAGTAATTAAAGCTAAAAATCAAGGACACGATATGTCTGATTTAAAAATACAATCATCCTCTGTGATCAAAGAGTTTGACTCCTTAGGACAAGAAAAAAAGAAAATACACTCCATTTAATCTAAAAATTATCAAAGATAGGAAAAAGGCTTGCACTCTTTATGGGTCTACATCATCTTATGTTAAGATGTTATTAGAGAATTTGGCTTTTGAACTTTTAGCCTCTGATGATTAGAAATCCATAGCAAAGACATGTTTAGAACCTGGATAAAACTTGTTGTGATTTTCTGAATATAGTTAACTCTGGAATATGAGCCCAATGGAATGGGCAACCCAAAGTTAATATCTCTGACCTCTGATGATCTCATCTTGGACCAACTAATATCTGTAGATCATTGTGGAGACACTTTAGCATAGATTAATTACTCTTTGACAGTATATGAACAAATTGCTTCTGCTGCTATCAAAGCATGGGGAACCTTCCCAGGAAGACAAGATAGAAGGGAAGCCTTTACTAAAATAGCACAAGATACAAATGAAACATTTGATGATTTTGTGAAATGTCTGCATACAGCTGTCATATGAACTATTAGTGAAAAAGTAGTAATAGAAATCATAAGACAACTTGCTAAGGAAAATGCTAATGAGGTTTGTAGAAGAATTATACTAGTACTAAGCAAGGATGTTCCTTTAGAGTATATCATAAGATGCTGTGCCACAGTACACATAAATACCTTTTATACCCAGGCTATGGCACAGACTTCCCAAGATCCAAACTTGGGAAGACAGGGTTCCTTTTGGCAAGGGACTTCCAGAGAAACTCATCAATGCTTTCAATATGGTAAAGTAGGACATCTGAAAGCTCAGTGTTGGCATAGAAGTCAGGGTGAGAGACAAACCCAAAATCATATGACAAAATGCAATAGAGGCTTCCATTGGACATCACCATGTAGACTGACTCAGGGAAACAAGAAGTGGGACCCAGCTCCAGGGTCCTAGGTAAAAAATACTTGGGACATGATGGGAGCCAATGTTACACCCAGAGAGTCTCTAGAGCAGGGGTTCTCAAACTACGGCCCATGGGCCAAATGTGGCCTGCTGAGGACGTTTATGGAACCTGCTGGGCTATGGCAAATGAGCTGAGGGGTGGAGACAGAATGTGTTTTTTTGTTTTTACATAATCCAGCCCTCCAACAGTCTGAGGGACAATGAAATGGCCCCCTATTTAAAAAGTTTGAGGACTGACTTCTGGCCAAGATGGCGGCGTGGAGGCAGACAGCTGCTTGAGCTCCTCATTTTCTCTCAGAACTCACTTCATGACAAGCCTCAGACTTAATGCTTGACCCAGAAATAAATCCACAAATAATCACCCAGAGAAGACATCCTTGAAAGTCGCCAGAAAAGGTCTGTGTTTGCTAGAGGGAGGGTCAATCAGACTGGGCACAGACTAAGGGCAGGCAAGCCAGAGTGAGACAAGTAGCTCACACAGCTCAGACTGGAGGGGGTGGGGTACGAACTCTGCCGTTTCTGCAAAAAGACTTTTTCCCCAGTGTGGATACTCTGTCTTGGCAGCAAGCTAGGAGCAGTGGAAAGGGTGTAAACACCGGAGGTGAAGATTAAAACCCCAGAAAGCCAGCGTCTCTCAGAACCTGGCCACCCCCAACCCCCACCTGGACTGACTCAGAGAGTTCTCAGAGCCTCAGAGCAAAGACTCAGTATAGTCATTGCTGTTCTGTTATTGACTCTCTGCTGCCCTACCCCCAGTCTGTAGAGGAAGCCCATTAATACCATCCAGCCCCATCCCCCCAAAAACAGACCAATTGTTTCTCTTGTCACTTTGTTTTCTTCGATTCCTACTCAGACAAAATGAATAAAAAATTGAAAAGGGCTCTAACCATTGACAGCTTTTGTATGGAGAGAGAGCAGACTTCAAAAACTGAGGAGACTAAAAACAGACTGTCCCCAGAGGAATCCCCTAAGGGGGATATGAGCAGCTCCTCAATACAAAAGAATCTCATAGAGGAAATCAAAAAGGCTCTCACAAGAGAGCTGGAAGAGAAATGGGAAAAGGAAAGGGAAGCTTGGCAAGAGAGCCTGGAGAAGTCATCCCATGAATTCAAAGACAGAGTGGAGGACTTCCGGCCAAGATGGCAGCGTGGAGGCAGACAGCTGCTTGAGCTCCTCGTTTTCTCTCAGAACTTACTTCATGACAAGCCTCTGACTTAATGCTTGACCCAAAAAGAAATCCACAAATTATCACCAAGAGAAGACATCCTTGAAAGTCGCCAGAAAAGGTCTGTGTTTGTTTGGGGGAGGGTCAATCAGACTGGGCGCAGACTGAGGGCAGACAGCCAGAGCAAGACAGGCAGCTCACACAGCTCAGACCGGAGGGGGAGGGGTGTGATCTCTGCCGTTTCTGTGAAAGGGCTTTTGCCCCAGTGTGGATGATCCGTCTTGGCAGCAAGCCAGGAGCGGTGGAGAGGGTGTAAACACCGGAGGTGAAGATTAAAACCCCAGAAAGCCAGCATCTCTCAGAGCCCGGCCACCCCCAACCCCCACCTGGACTGACTCAGAGAGTTCTCAGAGCCTCAGAGCGCAGACTCAGTACAATCATTGCTGTTCTGTTAGTGGCTCTCTGCTGCCCTACCCCCAGTCTGTAGAGGAAGCCCATTAATACCATCCGGCCCCATCCCCCGCAAAACAGACCAATTGTTTCTCTTGTCAGTTTGTTTTCTTTGATTCCTACTCTGACAAAATGAACAAAAAATTCAAAAGGGCTCTAACCATTGACAGCTTCTGTGTGGAAAGGGAGCAGACTTCAAATGCTGAGGAGACTAGGAACAGAATGTCCCCAGATGTATCCCCTGGGAGGGATATAAGCTGCTCCTCAATACAAAAGAACCTCATAGAGGAAATCAAAAAGGCTCTCACAAGAGAGCTGGAAGAGAAATGGGAAAAGGAAAGGGAAGCTTGGCAAGAGAGCCTGGAGAAGTCATCCCATGCATTCAAAGACAGAATGGATAAAGAAATAAAATCATTGAGAAACAAGATTAGTGAGCTGGAAAAGGTAAACAACTCCAAGGAAAACAGGATTAGTGAGCTGGAAAAGGTAAACAACTCCAAGGAAAACAGGATTAGAGAGCTGGAAAAAGAAATCAGCTCTCTAAAAATAAAATGGATAAAATGGAAAAAAATTCCATAGAAGATAAAAACTCAATTGGACAATTACAAAGAGATATAAAAAAAGTGAGTGAAGAAAATACATCATTGAAAATTAGACTGGAACAATTAGAGATGAATGACTCAAGGAGAAACCAAGAGGGAGTCAAGCAAAACCAGAGAAATGAAACAATTGAAAAGACTGTCAAGTACCTTACCAGAAAGACAACAGACCTGGAAAACAGATCCAGGAGAGACAATTTGAGAATAATTGGACTCCCTGAAAAATGTGAGGAAAAAAAGAGCTTGGACACTATTTTCGAGGAAATTATCAAAGAGAACTGCCCAGAGGTTTTGGAAACAGAGGGTAAAATAGACATTGAGAAAATTCATCGATCACCTACTGAAAGGGACCCTAAAATCAAAACGCCAAGAAATATAGTGGCCAAGTTCAAGAACCATCAGACAAAGGAAAAGATATTGGAAGCTGCTAGAAAAAAACAATTCAGATATGGAGGATCCACAATAAGGATAACACAGGATCTAGCAGCGTCCACATTAAAAGAACGCAGGGCCTGGAACATGATATTCCAAAAGGCTAAGGAACTTGGTATGCAGCCAAGAATAACTTACCCAGCAAGAATGAGCATCGTTTTCCAGGGAAGAAGATGGACATTTAACGAAATAAATGAATTCCATCTATTTTTGATGAAAAAACCAGACCTACATAAAAGGTTTGATCTTCAAATACAGAACTCAAGAGACTTCTAAAAAAGGTAAAAAGAAATCTTGAGAACTATACTTCTGTCAAAAAAATATGTAAAGAACATATGTACAATTTGTCTTAGAAACTAGAGGTGGAAAAGAGATTATATCATAAAAAAGTATAAAGTGGTGGTACTACATCTCATGAAGAGGCAAAGGTAACCTATTATATCTGAGAGAAAGAAAGGAGGGAGATGAACATAGCGTGTATCAATAGACATATTCGATTTATAGTGAAACTTCTTCCACTTCATTGAAAAGTGAAAGGGATCAAAGGATATGAACAGACAATTTTCAGATGATGAAATTAAAACTATTTCCACTCATATGAAAGAGTGTTCCAAATCACTATTGATCAGAGAAATGCAAATTAAGACAACTCTGAGGTATCATTACACACCTGTCAGATTGGCTAAGATGACAGGAACAAATAACGATGAATGTTGGAGGGGCTGTGGGAAAACTGGGACACTGATGCATTGTTGGTGGAGTTGTGAAAGAATCCAACCATTCTGGAGAGCAATCAGGAATTATGCCCAAAAAGTTATCAAAATGTGCATACCCTTTGACCCAACCATACTACTACTGGGCTTATACCCCAAGGAACTACTAGAGAAGGGAAAGGGTCCTGTATGTGCCAAAATGTTTGTGGCAGCCCTTTTCATAGTGGCTAGAAGCTGGAAGATGAATGGATGTCCATCAATTGGAGAATGGTTGGGTAAACTATGGTATATGAATGTTATGGAATATTATTGTTCTATAAGAAATGACCAGCAGGAGGAATACAGAGAGGCTTGGAGAGACTTACATCAACTGATGCTGAGTGAAACGAGCAGAACCAGAAGATCATTATACACTTCAACAATGATACTGTACGAGGATGTATGCTGATGGAAGTGGATTTCTTCAACATAGAGAAGAGCTAATCCAATTCCAATTGATTAATGATGGACAGAACCAGCTACATCCAGAAAAGGAACACTGGGAAATGAATGTAAACTGTTATTTTTACCTTCTGAATCCAATTCTTCCTGTGCAACAAAAAATTCGGTTCTACACACATATATTGTATCTAAATTATACTGTAATATATTTAACATATATAAGACTGCTTGCCATCTGGGGGAGGGGGTTGGGGGAGGAAGGGAAAAAATCTGAATAGAAGTAAGTGCAAGGGATAATGTTGTAAAAAATTACCCATGCATATGTACTGTCAAAAAATGTTATAATTATAAAATAAAATAAAAAATTAAAAAAAAAAAAAAAAAAAAAAAAAAAGACAGAGTGGATAAAGAAATCAAATCTTTGAGAAACAAGATTAGTGAGCTGGAAAAGGTAAACAACTCCAAGGAAAACGGGATTAGTGAGCTGGAAAAAGAAAACAGCTCTCTAAAAAATAAAATGGATAAAATGGAAAAAATTTCCATAGGAGATAAAAACTCAATTGGACAATTACAAAGAGATATAAAAAAGTGAGTGAAGAAAATCCATCATTGAAAATTAGACTGGAACAAGTAGAAATGAATGACTCAAGGAGAAACCAAGAGGTAGTCAAGCAAAACCAGAGAAATGAAACAATTGAAAAGAATGTCAAGTACCTTACCAGAAAGACAACAGACCTGGAAAACAGATCCAGGAGAGACAATTTGAGAATAATTGGACTCCCTGAAAAATGTGAGGAAAAAAAGAGCTTGGACACTATTTTCAAGGAAATTATCAAAGAGAACTGCCCACAGGTTTTGGAAACAGAGGGTAAAATAGACATTGAAAAAATTCATCGATCACCTACTGAAAGGGACCCTAAAATCAAAACGCCAAGAAATATAGTGGCCAAGTCCAAGAACCATCAGACAAAGGAAAAGATATTGGCAGCTGCTTGAAAAAAAGCAATTCAGATATGGAGGCTCCACAATAAGAATAACCCAGGATCTAGCAGCGTCCACATTAAAAGAACGCGGGGCCTGGAACTTGATATTCCGAAAGGCTAAGGAACTTGTTATGCAGCCAAGAATAATTTACCCAGCAAGAATAAGCATCGTTTTCCAGGGAAGAAGATGGACATTTAATGAAATAAATGAATTCCATCTATTTTTGATGAAAAAAACCAGACCTACATAAAAGGTTTGATCTTCAAATACAGAACTCAAGAGATTTCTAAAAAGGTAAAAAGAAATCTTGAGAACTATACTTCTGCCAAAAAAATATGTAAAGAACATATGTACAATTTGTCTTAGAAACTAGAGGTGGAAAGGCAATGATATCATAAAAAAGTGTAAAGTGGAGGTACTACATCTCATGAAGAGGCAAAGGTAACCTATTGTATCTGAGAGAAAGAAAGGAGGGAGATGAACATAGTGTGTATCAATACACATATTCGATTTATGGTGAAACTTCTTCCACTGCATTGAAAAGTGAAAGGGAAGGAGTAAACTAAGGGGAAGGGAATACAGAAATTTGGAGGAAAAGGGGTAAAATAAGGCGAGGAACTTTAAGGTGGGGGAGGGATCCTAAAAAGGGAGGGCTGTTCACAAGTTTAATACTGGGTAGGGGGGTAAGAGGGAAGGAAAGGGGAAAAGCATAAGCAGGGGTTAATAGGATGGCAAGCAATATAGAATTAGTCCTTCTAACCATAAATGTGAATGGGGCAAACTGCCTCATAAAGAGGAAGCAGTTAGCAGACTGGATTAAAAGTCAGAACCCTATTATATGTTGTTTACAGGAAACACACCTGAAACAGGGTGAGACATTCAAACTAAAAGTAAAAAGGTGGAGCAGAATCTATTATGCTTCAGGCAAAACCAAAAAAGCAGGAGTAGCCATCCTCATCTCAGATCAAGCAAAAACAAAAATTGATCTAATTAAAAGAGATAAGGAAAGGCATTATATCCTGCTAAAGGGCAGCATCAATAATGAAGCAGTATCAATATTAAACATATATGCACCAAGTGGTGCAACATCTAAATTCTTAAACGAGAAATTAAGAGAGCTGCAAGAAGAAATAGACAGCAAAACTATAATAGTGGGAGATCTCAACCTTGCACTCTCAGAATTAGATAAAACAAACCACAAAATAAATAAGAAAGAAGTCAAAGAGGTAAATAGAATACTAGAAAAGTTTGATATGATAGATATTTGGCGAAAGCTAAATGGAGACAGAAAGGAGTATACTTTCTTCTCAGCAGTTCATGAAACCTATACAAAAATTGATCATATACTAGGGCATAAAAACCTCAAAATCAAATGCAGTAAGGCAGCAATAGTAAATGCATCCTTTTCAGAACATAATGCAATCAAAATAACATTTAATAAAAAGCCAGGGGAAAATAGACCAAAAAATAATTGGAAACTAAATAATCTTATACTAAAGAATGATTGGGTAAAACAGCAAATCATAGACATAATTACTAACTTCACCCAAGAGAATGACAATAATGAGACATCATACCAAAATGTGTGGGATACAGCCAAAGCAGTAATTAGGGGAAGTTTTATATCTCTACAGGCCTACTTGCATAAAATAGAGAAAGAGAGGGCCAACGAATTGGGATTACAACTCAAATTGCTAGAAAAGGAACAAATTAAAAACCCCCAGACAAACACAAAACTTGAAATTCAAAAAATAAAAGGTGAGATTAATAAAATTGAAAGTAAAAAAACTATTGAATTAATTAATAAAACTAAGAGTTAGTTCTATGAAAAAACCAACAAAATAGACAAACCCTTAGTAAACCTGATTAAAAAAGGGAAAGAGAAAAAGCAAATTGTTAGTCTTGAAAATGAAAAGGGTGAACTCACCACTAATGAAGAGGAAATTAGAACAATAGTTAGGAGCTACTTTGCTCAACTTTATGCCGATAAATTCGATAACTTAAATGAAATGGAAGAATACCTTCAAAAATATAGCTTGCCCAGATTAACAGAGGAAGAAGTAAATAGTCTAAATAGTCCCATCTCAGAAACAGAAATAGACCAAGCTATTAACCAACTTCCCAAGAAAAAGTCCCCAGGACCAGATGGATTTACATGTTAATTATACCAAACATTTAAAGAACAACTAACTCCAATGCTATGTAAACTGTTTGAAAAAATAGGGATTGAAGGAGTCCTACCAAATTCCTTCTATGACACAGACATGGTACTGAGGCCTAAACCAGGTAGATCGAAAACTGAGAAAGAAAACTATAGACGAATTTCCTTAATGAATATGGATTCTAAAATCTTAAATAAGATATTAGCAAGTAGACTTCAGAAAATCATCCCCCGGATAATACACTATGACCAAGTGGGATTTATACCAGGAATGCAGGGCTAGTTTAATATTAGGAAAACTATTAGTATAATTGACCATATTAATAATCAAATTAATAAAAACCATATGATCATCTCAATAGATGCAGAAAAAGCATTTGATAAAATCCAACATCCATTCCTACTAAAAACTCTTGAGAGTATAGGAATAAATGGACTATTCCTTAAAATAATAAGGAGCATATATTTAAAACCTTCAGTAAACATCATATGTAATGCCGATAAACTAGAACCTTTCCCTGTAAGATCAGGAGTGAAACAAGGTTGCCCACTATCACCAGTACTTTTCAATATAGTACTAGAAACTCTAGCCTCGGCAATAAGAGCCGAGAAAGAGATTCAAGGAATTAGAGTAGGAAATGAGGAAATCAAGTTATCACTTTTCACAGATGATATGATGGTATACTTAGAGAACCCCAAAGACTCTGCTAAAAAGCTATTAGAAATAATTCAGAATTTTAGCAAAGTCGCAGGATACAAAATAAATCCACATAAATCCTCAGGATTTTTATACATTACCAACACAATCCAACAGCAAGAGATACAAAGAGAAATTCCATTCAAAATAACGGTCGATAGTATAAAATATTTGGGAATATATCTACCAAAGGAGAGCCAGGAATTATATGAGCAAAATTACAAAACACTTGCCACAAAAATAAAGTCAGATTTAAATAATTGGAAAGACATTCAGTGCTCTTGGATAGGCCGAGCGAATATAAATAAGATGACAATACTCCCTAAATTAATCTATTTATTTAGTGCTATACCAATCAGACTTCCAAAAACTATTTTAGTAATCTAGAAAAAATAGCAACAGAATGCATATGGAACAACAAAAGGTCGAGAATTTCAAGGGAAGTAATGAAAAAAAAATTAAGTGAAGGAGGTCTAGCTGTACCTGATCTAGAACTGTATTATAAAGCAACAGTCACCAAAACCATTTGGTATTGGCTAAGTGATAGAATAGTTGATCAGTGGCATAGGCTAGGTTCACAGGGCAAGATAGTGAATAAAAATAGCAATCTAGTGTTTGAGAAACCCAAAGATCCCAAATTTTCGGATAAGAATTCATTATTAGACAAAAACTGCTGGGAAAACTGGAAATTAGTATGGCAGAAACTAGGCATGGACCCACATTTAACACCACATACTAAGATTAGATCAAAATGGGTCCAAGATTTAGGCATAAAGAACGAAATCATAAATAAATTGGAGGAACAGGGGATGGTTTACCTCTCATACTTGTGGATGAGGAAGGAGTTTGTGTCCAAGGGAGAATTAGAGACCATTATTGATCACAAAATAGAAAATTTTGATTACACCAAAATAAAAAGTTTCTGCACAAACAAAACTAATGCAAACAAGATTAGAAGGGAAGTAACAAATTGGGAAAACATTTTTACAGTTAAAGGTTCTGATAAAGGCCTCATCTCCAAAATATACAGAGAATTGACTTTAATTTATAAGAAATCAAGCCACATACAGAGAGGGTTGGAGAGACTTAAATCAACTGATGCTGAGTGAAATGAGCAGAACCAGAAGATCACTGTATACTTCAACAACGATACTGTATGAGGATGTATTCTGATGGAAGTGGAAATCTTCAACATAAAGAAGATCCAACTCACTTCCAGTTGATCAATGATGGACAGAGGTAGATACACCCAGAGAAGAAACACTGGGAGGGGAATGTAAATTGTTAGCACTAATATCTGTCTGCCCAGGTTGCATATACCTTCGGATTCTAATGTTTATTGTGCAACAAGAAAATGATATTCACACACATGTATTTTACTTAGACTATATTGTAACACATGTAAAATGTATGGTATTGCCTGTCGTCGGGGGGAGGGAATAAGGGAGGGGGGGTAATTTGGAAAAATGAATACAAGGGATAATATTATAAAATATATATATATATATAATAAAAAAAATTAAAAAAAAAAAAAAAAAAAAAAAAAAAAAAAAAAGAACAGGTCATGAGAAACAAAAAAAAAAAAAAAAAAAAAAAAAAAAGAAATCAAGCCATTCTCCAATTGATAAATGGTCAAAGGATATGAACAGACAATTTTCAGATGATGAAATTAAAACTATTTCCACTCATATGAAAGAGTGTTCCAAATCACTATTGATCAGAGAAATGCAAATTAAGACAACTCTGAGATATCATTACACACCTGTCAGATTGGCTAAGATGACAGGAACAAATAATGATGAATGTTGGAGGGGCTGTGGGAAAACTGGGACACTGATGCATTGTTGGTGGAGTTGTGAAAGAATCCAACCATTCTGGAGAGCAATCTGGAATTATGCCCCAAAAGTTATCAAAATGTGTATAGTCTTTGACCCAGCCATACTACTACTGGGCTTATATCCCAAGGAAATACTAAAGAAGGGAAAGGGACCTGTATGTGCCAAAATGTTTGTGGCAGCCCTTTTCATAGTGGCTAGAAGCTGGAAGATAAATGGATGTCCATCAATTGGAGAATGGTTGGGTAAATTGTGGTATATGAATGTTATGGAATATTATTGTTCTGTAAGAAATGACCAACAGGAGGAATACAGAGAGGCTTGGAGAGACTTACATCAACTGATGCTAATTGAAACGAGCAGAACTAGAAGATCATTATACACTTCAACATTGATACTGTACAAGGATGTATTCTGATGGAAGTGGATATCTTCAACATAGAGAAGAGCTAATCCAATTCCAATTGATTAATGATGGACAGAATCAGCTACATCCAGAAAAGGAACACTGGGAAATGAGTGTAAACTGTTATTTTTACCTTCTTAATCCAATTCTTCCTGTGCAACAAGAAATTTGGTTCTACACAAATATATTGTATCTAGAATATATTGTAATATATTTAACATGTATAAGACTGCCTGCCATCTGGGGGAGGGGTTTGGGGAAGGAAGGGAAAAAATCTGAACAGAAGTTAGTGCAAGGGATAATGTTATAAAAAATTACCCATGCATATGTACTGTCAAAAAAAAGTTATAATTATAAAATAAAATTAAAATTAAATTGAAAAAAATTAAATAAAAATAAAAAGTTTGAGGACCACTTGTCTAGAAGTCCTGTACCCAGACATGACCAATCATCCAGGATGGATGGAAGAAAGAGATTACAATTGGGGAGAATAGAATTGTATCCAGCTGGGACTACTAAGGTATTTCATGGAGAGGTGAAATCTGTTCCTCTATACTACAACCTATGGATCCCTTGCTTCCAGGCACAGTAGCCTTTACCATTTCACCTCCTGAGAGTGCTTACAAAACAGTGTCTATCCATACATGGATTTAGGAAATTGGGGAATGTGTGCCAGTCACTAATATAGGTAGACAATATGTTACTTATTAACCAGGAAAAGTAGTAGCATCAGGTTTACTGATACAGATTAATGAGCAATTTGGTGGCATTTGCCCAGATTTTGACTCCCAACAATCAAATCCAGGAATATTCTGGACTGCAGCTGTTATAGCTATGTGAAGACCAAGTTAGCATACTGGATACCTTAGAATCAGCTGAAGTCTGGATAAGCAAAAGTCCTTGTTCTTTATTCTTGGTCTTTAGGTGTGTAAGTGAAGGGAATGAACACAGGATTTCCACAACCTTCTTCCTCTTCTACCACCCAAGTGAGTCTGGTTTGTCTTACTCTACTTTCTAATCCTTCCCACAATTCTCTGTATACACCAAAAGACTGAACCAGCACAGAATAGTGGGAAGGCCCATTTTCCAAGCATATGCTAATACAGTATTGTAAATCGGTAATTAGCCTTAAGTGCTTGGTTGTCTGACCTCAGTGCATCAACTCAGAGTTTCATCCCTTTACACAGCTGAATCTCTTATGCTCACTATCTATATATATGGCATATCATTGAAATGGTTGGTAGACAGGTGCAGATCATAAAGTCACTGGAGGTGCTAATTAAACCAGTCATTGGCCAAAGATTAAGGAAGACACCTATATGTCTGACACAGGAGGTTCAATAGTAGCTGAAGTTATTGCTACCCCTTTGAGATGGATATCTGAAGGTGACACAGGAGTTTTTACTCCTTTTGTAGTTGAAAAAACCCCCATTAATCTATGGGGAAGAGGGATTTTACAACAGTTAAAACAACAGTGAGTACAATTTGGGATAACAAAAGAAGAAGATAGGATCATAGTAAAAAGCTGTACAACTAGCCTTTCTTTCCATGCTCATATGCTCCCTCTAGGGAAAAACCCTCATGTTTTTATACCCAATGAAATATGGCAAATGAATGTGACCCATTACAAATCTTTTGGTCATCTGTATTTTATCCATGTTTTAGTAGACACTTTTCAGGATTTACTTTTGCAATACCAGCAGCAAAAGATATAGCCCAAGTGGTCAGTGAATTCCTTATACAGGCTTTTGCAATTATGGGTGTGCCACAAGCAATAAAAACAGATAATAGACCCACATATATTTCCAAATATTTTGCACACTTTTGTGCACAGTAGCAGATTTTACACACCACTGGCAAACCCTTTCATCCTCAAGGACAGTCAATGGTAGAGAAGAGAAGCAGAGACATCAAGTTGCTCCTCCAAATCCCCCCCAAAAGGGGGAACCACAGGTAATCTTAGAGAACTTTTAAATTTTGCTCTTTACACTATTAATATTTTGATTTTTGATAAAGATGCACTGACTTTGGCAGAAAGATGTTATAACCTGCCAGAATGGCAGTGTTCAGTGTGAGCAGCTCCATTATCTTTAGATAATCGACAGGTGATATGGAGAGACCCAGAAAGTGGTGGATGGAAGGCACCAGATAGATTAACTGCTGGGGGATAGGGTTTGTTTTTATCTCTGCAGACTGAGAAGGAATCAGATGGGTATCAACAAGCTGTATCCACCTTGTCCATTGGAGAGAGATGGAGAAGACCCTTGAAACAAAAGAGAAGACCCAACAAATATCAGGTGGTTCCATCGTTGACTGTGTCCATTGAAAGAACATGGCAGTTATGTCAATGAACTCATGAACATTAAAAATTGTTAATAAGACTGCTGCAGGATTTTAAACCCAGCAGGAATCATTGATGGGCCTATTGCAGAGCTTCAAAACTTGCAGGAATCATTGGATTCCCTAACATGTAAAGTAATGGACAATAAATTGGTTTTGGACTATCTCTTGGCTGCTGAAGGAGGTATATGTGTGCTTGTTATTTATATACCCTCCTTCTTGGACTCATGGAAATCTTTTATAATACCATATTCATTCATATTGTTTGTTATATCACTACTTGCCTGTGTGATTCATCTCAAGCTGATTCACAGTTTGTTACATCACTACTTGCATGTATACTTCCCCATGTTTATTCATGCTGTTTGTTACATCACTACTAGCTTGTGTTATATTGCTATGTGCTGATGGATTTATGTATACCCATTTAAAATAAGACCCTTCAGCTCAGAAGAAACCTGATAACAATATCTGGTTTGATTCCCCATTTCCCTTTGGTATTTTTATCTCCCTTCTTGAGAAGTCAGGGACGATGTAAGCACCTGTGTTCTAAAACAAAAGAAAGTGAAAGATATAGAGGGCTTGAACTCTGAAAAAGTATAAGTAAAATTCAGTATGACTGATGAGATAATGATTCTCTAGTTAAGTACATACTTAGTGTGATACTTAATGTGATATAATGATGTAATGCTTTACAGCTGATGCATGCTCAGTATGGTGTAATGATATAACTGTACTGAAGTATTTATGAGCTGAGGGAGGGACAGAGGTCTCTCAGGCCATAGCTCTCAGCCACATTTCTCAGCCACAAACACAGAGAAGATGACAGACTCCATATTCAAGACTCCAGACTCCATCTTTGATCAGTCATATGGCAGCTATCCTGCCTCCTTTACTCTTCCACTAAGACCAAGGACTCAGGCTGATCCTGAAGTCCTCTAGAGAGCTAGTCTGTTTCTTACATTATTCTTTTTTTAATCTATTCACTATGAGACTAGGGATCCACAACTACTAGCCCTCTTCCCATAACTATTTTCTCTGTGTAAGTTCTCCATCTTGCACCTCATTTGTATAATATAATTACTCTTTTATCTTTGCCTACACAGATTTGCTTTTTAAAATCACACCATATTCAGCACTAGCCCAATATTTCTTTCAAACTACCCAATTACTAATGATAATCTGAAACATAGTTTACATTTCAATATATAAAACATTAAAAATTTGTCTTTACTGAGTCTCTTGTAATTATTCTTTGTTGTACACTTAGCATTTTTCTTGGATCTTACATGTCAAATATTTACTAGCCTAGTATTTTTGCAACAAAAGCCTGAAAGTGTGACAAATCTTGGAATGCCCCGTTTGCATTCTAGATTATGCTGAACTTTGCCAGGTATGATATTTTTGGTTGCTAAGCCAAGTTCATTTGTTCTTCAATTTAGAATACTGCAAAACCTGCAGTCTTGAAAAGTAGCTGCTACTACCAGATCTTGTGTGATTCTGATTGTGGTTCTACTAAGGTTTAATGGCTTTTTTCTTGTTGCTTGTAAAATTTTCTACTAGGCTAGGGGGGTTCAGAATTTGACTATGATGCGCTTGTAAATTTTCATCATATTGTCTCTTTCAGGTAATGATTGGTGAACTTTTTTTTTTATTTCTAGTTTCCCCTGTTGTTATAACAATTCAGAACATTTTTTTATTGTATTATTGTTTTAAAATTTTATTGTATGTTTCAGGGTATCTAATTATTTTTATGCTTTGTCTTCTTGATCTTTCAGAATTCTGATGTTTTTGAAAAGCAGCTGGAAATAGCAGATACTATTAGAGGTTAGCAGAGATTTGAGAGCAGAATAGGTGAGATTTGAAGGCATCAGCATAGAGGTAATTGTAAAAATTATGGAAGGCAATGAAACCACCAAGTGAAGTACTAGTAGAAGAGAAAAGAATACTATGACATAAACATGAAGGACACCTACAATTGAAGTGAATTATCTGGATGAGAATATAGCAAAAGAGAAAAAAAGGAGCAATTGTCTATCTAGGAGAATAACGAGAAGGTGGTAACTGATAAACCTAGAGAGAAGTGGATAAAGAAGAGGATATTAAGCGGAGAATGATCAAGAATACCAAAAGCAGAAGACAGGAAATGGAGTATATAAAAAAATGAGAAAATATCATGATATTTTGCAATTTAAAGATTATTAGCAACTTTAGAGAAAACAATTATAGTGGAATAACAAGGCAATAAACAATTTTAAGATGTTAATTAGAGAAAGAGAGTAGATAAAAAAATAGGAACTTATAGATATCATTTGGAAAATCTTAAATTTTATATTTTCCTAATTACATGTAAAAGTAATTTAATTTTTTTTTGAATTCCAAATTTTCTTCTATTTCTTTCCTCCTCTCTTCTATTGAGAAAGTAAATGATTTGATATAGGTTATATTGTGCATTCATGAAAAAGATGTTTTCATATTAGTAAAGTTATTAAAGAAAACATATTACAGGGGGGTGGAATCAAGATGGCAGAGAGTAGACATGTCTTTATCTTACCTCCCCCTAGATTCCCTTCAGATCAACAGCAGATTAAGCCTCTAAATCAGTTTTAAAGTGACAAAACCCACAAATACACATTTGGAGCACAATACATTTCCAGAAGATACACTTTGGAAGACCTTCAGAACATTGTCTATTTCAATTGGGCAGCAGGGCAATCTTCTGAACCTAGAATGAAGCATTGGAAGCTTGAGGCAAGGAACTGGTGCAGGATCCAGAGCACTATGGTATCTAGACACTGAAGAATTTACTGTGAGGCTCTAAGGCTACTCTGTCCTGGTTGTAAGTGGGTATTATAACAAATTTGCTTTAAAAAACTCCAAAGCAAATTTAAAATGCAAATTGTAAGCCACTGAGTTCCAGAACAATGCAGGACTGGGCCATGATTCCCCAGCACTGGAAATCAGTCAGCTGAACTGCCATTAAGAGCATACTTTAACCCTTAAAAATGAGCACAAAAGCAAAAGTAACTCTGACCATAGACAGCTTTTATGGATAGAGAGAAGAAAAGACCTTAAACCCTGAGGTCCTAAAAGCAAATCAACTCCAGATAAAGCCAAAAAATTGATATGAGTTGGTCCCCATTTCACAAGACTTTCTTGGAATATCTCAAAAAGAGGAATTTAAAAAAAAACTCTTAAAAGAGAGTTAGAAGAAAAATGGTGAAAGGAAATAAAATCTTTGCATGAGGGTATGGGAAAGGAAAAACAGAAAAAAAAAACTCTTTAAAAAAGATATGATGAAATGAGAAAAGCATAAACTCCCTGCAAAGTAAATTTGATGCAATGGAAAAAGCATTTAACTTCTTACAAAATAGATATGAAACAGAAACCAATTTGTTGAAAAATATAATTTGTGAAATGGAAAAAAATGCAATGAACAAAACAACTCATTTAAAAAATCAATTGCCCCAATACAAAAGTAGCAAAAAAAGGTAACTGAACAAAATAATACACTAAAAATGAGAATTGAAAAAAAAAATGGAGGTGAATGACACCATAAGATTTCATGATTCAGTCAAACAAAATGAAAAAAATGAAAAAAATAGGAAAAAATGTAAAATGCTTCATTGGAAAAACAACTGACCTGGAAAATAGATCCAGTAGAGACAATCAAAGGATTATTAGACTTCCTAAAAAACCATGATTAAAAAAAAAAGAACCAAGACATCATCTTTCAACAAATCATCAAGAGAAACTTCCCTGATGTCATAGACCCACATAGGTAAAGTATCCATACAAAGAATTCATCAAATCATCCCCTGAAATAGATACCAACATGAAAACTCCAAGGCATACCATAGATCAATTTCAGAATTATCAGATCAAAGAAAAACTGCAAGCAATCAGAAAGAAACAATCCATATATTGAGAAGTAGCAGTCAGGATAATACAGGACCTAGCAGCTCCCACCTTAAAGGATCAAAGGACATGGAATGTGATATTTTGAAAGGCAAAATCAATTGGATTGCAGCTAAAATCAACTATCCAGCTAAGCTTAAGATGACCATTCAATGATAAGATGGATTTCATTTATTTCTACTGAAAAGACCAAAGCTGAAGAAAAAAAAAAGTGATGTTCAAATATAGGACTCAAGAGAAACATAAAAAGGTAAAAAGGAAAAAAAAAAAACTCTTGAGAACCATATCTCTATTATGGGTATACTGAGAGAATATAAGTATAATTTGATTTTACTGTGATAATATAAAAAGAAAATAGAAATGTAAAGGGAATTGTACTGTGAAAAGAGGAAAATGGAGGTAAAATGAGAGATATTATATCTCATGAAGAGGCAAAGAAGACCTACAACAATTGAGAAATAGAAGAGAGGAGGATGAACATTGTGTGAGTATTACTCTCATCAGATTTGGCTCAAAGAGAGAATATGAGACATATTTGTTTCACAGAGAAACTTATCTCACTTTATAGCGAAGTGAGAGGGAAAAGGAGAAAAGAAAAGGCAGGCTAATAAAAGGAAAAGCAGAAATAATAGGAGAAAGGTATAAGAAAGTAGGAGGGAATCTAAAAGAGGAGGGCTATTTGAGTAAGGTGACAATCATAAGGAAAATACTGAGGAGCATAACAGGGGGGAAAGAAAGAGAGAAAAATAACTGGGAGTAAATAATATGGCAGGAAATACAGAATTCATATTTTAACTGTGATTGTGAACTCTCTTATAAAATGGAAGGAGATAGAAGAATGGATTAAAAGCCAGAAGCCTACAATATGTTGTTTTCAAGAAACACATTTAAAGTATAGTGATACATATAGAGTGAAGATAAAAAGCAGCAACAGAATCTATTGTGCTTCAGGTGTGGTTAAAAAAAAAAAAAAAAACAACAACAACAACAAGCAAAAGAAAAAATAGATCTAATCAAAAGGGATACAGAAGGAAATTATATCTTAGTAAAGGGTACTATAGATAATAAAGCAATGCCAGTACTAAAACATATATGCATGAACTGGTAAAGCATCTAAATTCCTACAGGAGAAGTAAAGAGAGATGCAAGAAGTAAGAAAGAGCAAAACTATAGTAGTGGAGGATTTCAACCTTTCTCTCTCAGAACTAGATAAATCAAACCACAAAATAAGAAGAAAACTTAAGTTGTTTAAATAGAATTTTAGAAAAGTTAGGTATGATAGATTTTTGAAGAAAGTTGAATGGAAACAGAAAGGAGTACACACTTTCTGAGTGGTTCATGGAATTTATACAAATTTGACCATGTATTAGGAAATAAAAACTGCAAAATAAAATGCAGAAAAACAGAAATAGTAAATGCAGTTTTTTTTTCATATCATGATAAAATAAAAATCGCATTCAATAAAATGCCAGGGGAAATAGACCAAAAGTTTATTGGAACTTAAATGATCTAATCTTAAAAATGAATGAAAAATCATAGACATAATTAATAACTTCATTCAGGAGAATGACAATTGTAAAGTCCAGACCAGATCTCTGGAGGACATCAGGATCAGCCTTAGTCTTAATGAAGGAGTGAAGGAGGTAGGAGAGCCACATGGCTGGTCAAAGAAGGAACCTGGAATTGGGCATCTTCTCTTGTTCTGCAGCTGAGAGCTGTGGCTGAGGGACTTCTGTGTCCTTCACTCAGCCCATAAATACTTTAGTACAATTACTTTACTACACTATACTGAGTATGTGCCAGCAATAGAGTATTGCAGCATAACATAACATTAAGTATCACACTAAGTATGTACTTAGCTAGAGAATCATTGTCTTCTCAATCATACTGAGACTTAAGTATACCTTTTCAGAGTTCTGACCCTCTACAGATAACAATGAGACAATGTACCAAAATTTTTTGGATGCTCCCAAAATAGCTTTTAGGGAAAAATTTATATCTCTAGATATATACTTGATTAAAACAGAAAACAAGAAGATCAATGAGTTGGACTTACAATTAAAAAAGAACAAATTAAAAACCCTCAATTAAATACCAAATTTGAAATTCTGAAAATAAAAGGGGAGATGAATAAAATTCAAAGTAATAAAACTATAGAATTAATTAATAAAAACCAACAAAATAGATAAACCTTTAGTTAATTTGATTAGAAAAAGGAAAGAGGAAAATCAAATTATTAGTCTCAAAAATGAAAAGGGAGAACTTTCCACCTGCAATGTTCTTTTTCTCTAAAATTTAATCATTCTCTTGGAGCAGATCTCTTGGGAGCTTGTGAGGGCAGCCTTAGTTTCAGTTCAGTTTCAATAGTCACCTCAAATGCAGCCAGCAGTTAAAGTACAAATCCTTTATTACCTCTTCCAAAATCTTATCTCCTTCACTTGGGGCTCAGGTAATTTTCTGGAGGCCTTCCTCTCTCCTTGGTTCCTGAGAGCTCTTGTCCAAATGTCTCCAGCCAGCACAAAGGTAGAATTGGGAATGAATCTTTACTCTGAATTTCCTAGCATGTGGGATTGTGGATTTCTTTGGGCTTGTGGGAGCTCCTTGTTTATATGCTGTACACTAAGCATACACCAATAATTGCATCACTAGGAAACCATTATTTGTTGTAGGATTAAATCAATGCTAAATTATATTTAACCATTGTCTCCTCAATTCCACTCAGTACCTTGGTTCAAGTTCTGGCCCATAACATGTCCTTGTAGGGTCAGATCAATCATACTGAACCATGCTAAATTAGAGAATTATTGTCTCTATCATTCCAGTGACTTAGCACCTTGTAAGAATCCTAACACCACCAATGAAGAGGAAATTAGAGCAATAGTTAGGGGATTATTTTACTCAACAATATATTAATAAATTTGATAATCTAAGTGAAATGAAGGAAAATCTAACAAAATATACTGCCCAGATTAACAGAAGAGGAAATAAATTACATGAATAATCCCATTTTAGTAAAAAAAATAATAGAACAAGCTATTAATCAGCTTCTTGAAAAAAAATCTCCAGGGCCAGATGGATTTACAAATGAATTCTACCAAACTTTTAAAGAACAATTACTTCCAATACTATATGAACTATTTGAAAAAAAAAACAGAGAAAGAAGGACTTCTACCAAGTTCCTTTTATGGCACATATATTGTGCTGATACTTATGTCATGTAAGTTGAAAAGACAGGAAAAAAAAAAATTAGAGACTAATTTCCCTAGTGAAATTGTGGCAAAAATCTTAAAATAAAATATTAGAAAAAGATTACAAAAAATCATTCCCAGGATAATACTCTATGATGAAGTATGATCTATATCAGGATTGTAGGATTGGTTCAATATTAGAAAATAATTTGCATAATTGGCTATATCAATAACCAAGCTTACAAAAATCATATTATTATCTCAATAAATGAAGAAAAAGCATTTGATAAAATCCCAATACCTATTTCTATTAAAAATACTAGAGATTTTAGGAATAAAAATAACTTTTTCCTTAAAACAATCAGTAGCATCTATTTAAAACCATAAGCAAGCATCATATGTAATGGGGACAAATTGGAACCATTCCCACTTAGATCAGGGATGAATCAAGTTTGCCCTTATTAGAAAATCAGGGCAGAGCCAAGAAGGTAGAGAGGATATACATTTCTTTCTGACCTTCTCCTACAGTCCTCAGACTAATTAGCCAATCCAGCCTCTGAATTAGCTCTGGTCTGGAAGAATTCAAGTACATTGGGAGTGCAACAAATTGCCATCAGAAAATAATTTTGAAGATCTCTAGAAAAGGTCTATTTCATTGGGGCACTGAGGGAGATGCACCAAGTTCAAGCAGGCCAAACACAGAAACCAGTACGCCATTGCAGATCCTGGGAAATAGTAGGTCCAAGTGGAAGAGGATCTATGCAGATGAATCTACAGCAGCTGAGCTACTCTGCTCTGACTGCAGAGAAGTTATAAAGCATTCAACATAAACAGAAAAGATACCTTGTGAACACCAAATAGCCAAAAACTCACAGGACCTGGCCATGCTCATCAAACCTCAGAAGTGAGTCAGTACTAAGGAAGCACAGCCACTGCCACTTATAGAGAAAGCCACTGCCATTTGAAGAGGAAGCTTGGGCAACCTCTCCTACCCTAAAAGCAGATCTTAACTTTTTAAAAAAATAAGTAAAAAGCATCTAGAACTCTGAACATAGACAGTTTTTTTTGTTTTTTTTTTTTTTTTTTTTATGGTGAAAAACAAGAACAGAATTCAAATACTGAGGTCACTAAAAGGAGATTGTCTCCAGATGAAGCCCCAAAGAGGGACATGAATTTATCCCTACATAAGGCTCTCTCAGAAGAAATTAAAAATAAGAATCTTAAAAGAGAGCTGGAAAGGGGAAAAGAAAATGGGGAAAAATGAAAGTTTTGCAAGAGGATTTGGAAAAGGCATATAACTTATTAAAAGATAGATTTGACAAAATGGAAAAAAGAATACAACTCCCAGAAAAACATTTGTGTAATGGAATAAGACAATAACTCCTTAAAAAACAAAACTTGTAGGACAGAGACAAGATGACATAGATGACATGTTTCTCTCTGACTTTCTCTAGAACCCTCACAATAATTATAAAATCCATCCTCTGGATTAACTCTGAACTGGCAGAACCCACACATATTGGGAGAGCAACAAATTATCAGTAGAATATAATTTCAAAGATCTATTTCAATTGGAAAAGGGAGGGAGCCAACCAGGTTAGATTTTGTTTTCTTTCTCAGTAATTTCTCTTCCCTCTTGATCTGGCCATATGAAAAGGTATTCTAAATCACTATTGATCAGAGAAATGCAAATTATGACAATTCTGTGATACCACCACCCACCTCTCAGATTGGCTAAAATGACCAGAAAAGATAATGACAAATGTTGGAGGGGATATGGGAAAACTGATGATGGAACTGTGAATAGGTCCAACAATTCTGGAGAGCAATTTGAAATTATACTTAAAAGCTTATCAAACTGTGCATACCCTTTTATCCAGCAGTGTTCCTACTGGGCTTATATCCAAAGAGACCTTAAAAGACAAAAAGGGACACACATGTGCAAAAATGTTTGTGGCATCCCTTTTTGTAATGGCTAGAAAGTAGATACTGAATGGATGTCCATCAGTTGGAGAATGACCAAATAAATTTTGGTATATGAATGTTATGTAATATTATTGTTCTATAAGCAATGATCAGCACAATGATTTTAGAAAGACCTGGAAAGAGTTATATGAACTGATTCAAACTGAAGTGAGCAGAATAAGGATTTCATGTACAAGACAAAAAGAAGATTATATGATAATAAATTCTGATGGATATAGCTTTTCTCAACAATTAGATGATTGAGGCCAATGCCAATGATCTTGTGATTATGAGAGCCATCTACACTCAGAGAGAGGACAGTGGAAACTGAGTGTGGATCACACCACAGGATTTTTATTTATTTTATTTTTGTTTACTTGAATTTTATTTTTTCTCTTTTTTTCCCTTTTTTATCTGATTCCTCTTGTACAATTAGATAATTGTATAAATAGATATGCTTATTGGGGAAAAAAAGAAAACATAGACCAAAAATATCCCCTAAAAAACTAGAATAAGTCAATTGGTAAAAGATGCACAAATATTTATTAATGCAAAAAAAAAAAACAAACTTAAAACAGAATTGTCAAATGGCAAAAGATATATAAAATTTATTGAAAAAATTCTTTAGAAAGTATAATTTACTAAATATAAAGAAGCTTCAAATGCTCACTGAAGAAAATAATTATTTAAGATATGACATTGAGCAAATGGACACTAAGGGCTTCTTAAGATACCAGGAAAAATGAAACAAAATGAAAGGAATAAAAATTAGTGGGAAAAACAGGAAACATCTCATTGAAAAAAATGAAGATACCTGGAAAATAGACTGAAGAGGCACAATTTATGAATTATTTTACTATCTGAAAACCATGACTAAACAAAAGCCTAAACATTATATTTTCATGAAATTTATCAAATTCTTTGTTTTCCTTTAGAAAGCCTTTGTCTTTTTCCCCCATTTTTTCTTATATAACTTTTATTTTGTTCTACTTTTTCCTCTAGTTTTCTTATTTGACTTTTAAAAACCTTTTTTCAGCTCTTCCAAGAAATCTTTTTGGGTCTGAGATCAAATTGCAAATTGTTAGCAGTTTTGACTTTTCTATATTTTTCTCAATTTATATTTTGAGCTTTCCTGTCACCATGATAACGTTCTATGGTTCATTGAATTTAGTGTGATTGTTTACTAATATTTCCTGCCTATTTCTTGAATTTGAACTTTATACTAAAGTTGGGCTCTGATTTTAGGGTAGAGTGTACATTGCTTTTAGTTTTCATGGTTTTTTTGTGAAGCTATTTACAGAGGGCATCTATTAGTCTATTTTTCTTCCTAGGTGTTATGACCTAAGAAGAAAAACATTTACTATTTTCTCCTTTACTCAGTGGTCAATGAGAGACCAAAGGTACTTTTTTCTGTCTTGGAACTGTGACCAATTTGTCAGCTTCTGCATGGCCACAAGTTGTTTTGTGCTATTTCTGATGTTCACTCTTGGACTGTGACCTACTTCTGTGATCTAGATGTACCTATGTTCAAAAGAACAGAGTCCTACTCTAAGAAACAGCAAATAAACCCCTGGAATCTCCTTCTTACCAATTGTCTGACCCTCTTAATAACTGTGTACTAAAATCTCTAAAAGATGCTATTTTTGATTCAGTATTCCTTTAGGCATGCTGATGTTTTGGTGGAATGTTGTTTATGCTGGAATACTCTGTACTCTCACGGCAACATGACAATTTTTTTTTTTGATTTCAATCATCTAAGTTATCTAAGAAAAAAAATGTTTTACTCTCATCCTTTCATGAGTTTTTCATTCCAGAGTTCAATTTGTGGCATTATAATTGTTTGGAGAGGAATTTGAGAGAGTTAAGATAAGATTTTGTCTTTTCTTTGAAATTTTAGTTTCTGAGTTTTTATTGTTGATATTATTTTGTATAGTTTAGTTATAAATGGCATAAAATATGTGGGATAGTAGTTACCAAGGATGTTAAATTAGGATTTTTTTTTAAGGACTGGGAAAATATGGGTACTTACAGAAAATAAAGAGCCACCAGACAAAGGAGAAAGTAAAAATAATTAACAAATATTACCAAAAAGGCAATTTATTTGTAGGATCAGCCTATTCAAGAATAGAGAGGCTTTTCACCACAACACTAATTAGTAAGATACCATTTCTTTGACAGTAGCAGCCTATGAGTTAGGAGTGAATGTGGTAGAAAGACTATTCCATTTGGAGTCCCATTTTCTAGGCTTCAATCTCAGTTCTGTTGCTTTACTATTTCTATAACCTCAACTAAGTCATTTAATTTCTTTTAGACAGTTTCCTCATTGGCAAAATATTGTGGTAGTTGTTCTCTTAGATTATTCTCTAACCTATATTAATTCACTTTTTGTAAAATATAAACAGCAATTTGTATCAACATGAAGAAGCAATAAAGTTGTATTTTTATATGGATGGGCAAGACAGGGAATTAAAATTTGGCCTGAATAATTAAAGAAACAGAGTTTTTTCTTGCTAATGAAAAACAACAATACTGATCATCCCAAAGTAATAGATTTTTTTTGTTTCATTGTATATTGATTTTGTTAATGTTACCTGCTTTGATGTGGTGAATTAACATTAGATTTCTGAATCTCCCTGGGGAAAAAAAATCTAGACTGTTGATTTGCCTTGGTAATATAATCAGATGGTGAACCACCCCAGTGTCTCATGGTTGACTTTCACAATTGCCAAGTCAAAATCCTTTACCAATGCTTAATTGAGGATTGCTGAAACTTGGGAACAGGGAATATTATACCTAATATGTTAAGGACACAATGGTCAGGGAAGTGTCTAAAATTGTATAGTTTGCAACCTATTAACTTATTACTTATCTTTATTTTTATCCCAGCAAGAATGTCCCATAATGTTTTATTTTTTCCTACCCTCTGTTTTATATATATATATATATATATATATATATATATATATATATATATATATATATATATATATTTTTTTTTTTTTTTTTCCTTTTCTCCTTTCCCATACTATTTCAATGCACTGATGATCATTTCCTCATCAGCAAAACATTTGATCAAGAGTTATTGTGGATTACTCAAGAGAATGCTCAACATCAGTTTGGGCCTGATTTGAATTCTATTTCAGGTGATTCCTATGTGATCTCAGTCAAATTGCTTGATATCACTGCTTAATTCATCTAATCAATAAAATGAAAGGGTTGATCCAATAGTTCCACTGTCACTTTCAAATTGAAATGTATGATCTATAAAACACATTTATAATTTTCAATCTGGTATTACTTTTGTACAATTAATTTCATAACATCTCCTTAAAACTTCTCTAGAATGTTTTGGATTTTTTTTTCCTTTTGTTCTTTTTACATGACTAAAATCCATTTATTCAATGTCCTTTTTTTTAAATAACCTTTTTTATTGACAACATATGCCTGGGTAATTTTTTACAACATTATCCCTTGCATTCACATCTGTTCCAACTTTTCCCTTCCCTCCCTCCACCTCCTCCCCTAGATGGCAAGTAGTCTTATACATATCCTAGATAGAATATATGTGTGCAGAACCAAACAGTTCTCTTGTTTCACAGGGAGAATTTGATTCAGAAGGTAACCTGGGAAAAAAAAATGCAAACAGTTACACTCATTTTCTAATGTTCCTTTTCTGGGTGTAGCTGATTCTGTGCATCACTGATCTATTGGAACTGAATTAGATCTTCTCTGTGTTGAAGATATCCACTTCCATCAGAATACATCCTCATACAGTATCGTTGTTGAAATGTAAAATGATCTCCTAGTTCTGCTCATTTCACTTAGCATCAATTCATGTAAGTCTCTCCAAGCCTCTCTGTTCAATGAACTTTTTTCAAATTTTTACTACAAAAGATACTTCAGATATTTTTATATTGTTGTTCACCCATGATATCTATGAATAAGACATTTACTGTATGATCTAATCTATCTTATATACAAAGTACCCTCAATGATAATATAACTCTATCCAATTCATTACATCTATATAAATGTTGATTTTTGATCACTTAAAATTTTGAATCTTTAAAAATTTAAAAAGTTCTATTCTGAATTATCCTCATATCATTACGTTGATCTTGAATACTCAAAAGATAGACCAAAAGCTCAGGAAGTTTTATTAGGCTGGAAAGGCTATTAATGCTATTCTACTGACAGATAATTTTTTTCTTATACCAAGAATTACTTAAGTATGTAAAGATTTGTCATTAGTAGGTTATCCATTAAGGAATGAATTATTTGACCATATTAAATAATCATCTATTTTTTAAAGACATGTATTAATAGGTAATGGCTTCTGACACATGTGCAGACTATCTCATTGCCCTAATAGTACTTTAAATATGGTCAATGATATATACGAATACATAATGCTGTAGAAACTGAATTATATCATTATTGATATTTTGATACATATTAAATGAGAAAAAGAAGGAGGTTGCAGTTAAACTAAAAAGACAGGTTATTAGTTCTCCTTGGAGAGGAAAGTAAAGGCACCATTTGAATTCGTATGTGCCTAAAGGAATCAGAAAACAGCTTGATAGCTCCTAAGGACCTATCTTTGAAGTGATCTAGGAGTCAGCAGATAATTATAGCTTAAGTGCTCACATCTTTTTGAAGAAGATGAAATAATGAAATTCCAGAAAATAATAACAAAATCTTTAAACCAAGAAAATATGTAAATTGATGCTTTGTGATTTCAAATAAAGGTTACACAGAAAGATGGCAATAATATATTACAAAATATAGTATGAAATGAAATTGCCAAATTGTTTATATATTATGAATTATATAATATAGACATGCTTAGCACACCCAACAGAAAACATAAAACAAAAGTAAACAGAGCAGACTTTCACAATTTCCTACAGAAACTTAACCAATGCAAATAAATTGCTACAATAGAGAGGCCTAATAAATCCTTGACATGTTGAGATAAAGACAACCAAGGACTGTGATAACTGAGATGACAGAGCAATTACAAAATTTTATAGAAGAAAATGGCAGAAACCTTCCAGTGCTATTTCCTTTAAAAGAGGAAAGGGTGATGGAGAGTATCTATAAACAATTTGTTCTGAGACTGATATAAGAACATTTCCAAAGTAATACAATTTAAGAAATAGTTGCAAAGTGAATATTCTGTGTCCATATTGTATCTTTATAAATTAAAGGGAAGAGAAAGACAGAGAAATAGATTGTCTGAAGTGAGGGATAATAGAAAGAAGAAACCTTGATCTCATTCTTAAATTTCATTTGTGTTTCTATGTTTTGGTGTGTGCGTGTGTGCATGTGTGTGTGTGTGTACTTATATATCCACAATCATGTATGTGCATGAGCCTCTGATGTTGGCTTTAACCTTCCTGATAATAGTCTTAGCAGATAGTACAATTTCTTTTATTAAAATAAAAAGACTTTCAGTTTCATCATCTCCACTGGTGTCTGTCTCTTTTTTGTCCCTATCTTATATATCTATATTTGCATTAACAGAATTTCATTCTTGAGAAATTCTCAATATATCTTCTATTTTTTCTCTTCTATGCTATCCTTGTTCCCAAAGAAATAGTACTTATGTTTCCTTACTGCTCTTTCAAACCTTGTATCTTTTGCATGTGGATTTTTAATTTTCCAATTTACCTTTTTACTTATCTTGACTTTTTAAAGAATTGTACATTGAGAGTGAAATAATATCAGAATTTTATCTACTCTACAGCCAGCATATGGAAATATTTATTTAAGCTTCAATATGCCTGGGTGAGTAGTGAAACTATCTGCCATTGGGATTCTGTAAAACCATCTCTTTAACTCTCCATTACCCTCCACAGATGACCCATAGGAAACACAACACTAAGAAATAGTCATGTCTAACCACTCTATAGAGGATTTCATCTTGTAATACTCTTGGAATGCTTCATTCCTCCTGCCCTTCTTTGTATCTGAAGTTTAAAAAAAAAAAAAACTTCAGGATTCCCCCTAAACCATTAAAAAGTCCAAACTTTTGATAAAAGACACTATAAACTCCATCCCAAACTTTTGTCCCTGGTAAACTATGAGCATTAGGAGAAGTGCCAGCTCTCTAATTAATTTCTGTCTGAGTAAAACCTGCCACTGAAAATATTGCAAAACAGGAACAAGAGGAGCTATATGTCCATTATGTGTTGTGCCCTTACAGTTTCTAAGGAGAGCTCATAAACATTTATTTCTCTAAGCATAAGAGAACCATCAAGTTTCTGGCTACTAAACTGAGCAGCACCAATCTAATTTCATTACTTGCTATGGAACAATGGAGCTGTGAGATGGTCAAGTATATTTTCACTACTCAATGATTTCTCTCAGTAAATAGTCAGATAAGAAAAAGTACTTTGCAGGACTGTGGAGAGTGGAGACAAAGAGGCATAATTTCAAAGGACTCACCATAATCCATATAAGGTTATTTTTTATCTTTCCATTAGGTCACTAATGAACCTCTGAAATATTTAACAAAAAAGAAATAAAAAAGAAACACTTTCCAAACATCTATTCTTGATGCTGATAATTATTTGTTTTTATTAAGAACATCTGGACAGAAACATTCTTGGAGTGTTATATTAAATCACTGCCATTCACGAAACAGCAGCCAATGGATCCTGGAATGGAGAATTCTGTCCATTTGTTCAGTTATCCATCCATCCATTCTTCTGTGACTGCATGAATAGTTCAAGCTTTAGACAACAAAGTGTACAATTAAATGTTAAAAACGACAGGCATGTCAAAGAATATGAACAGACAATTTTCAAATGAAGAAATTAAAACAATTTCTAGTCATATCAAAACATACTCTAAATCACTTTGGGTCAGAGAAATGCAAAGTAAGATAACTGAGTTTGCCTAAGATGACAGGAAAAGATTATGACGAATATTGAAGAGGATGTGGGAAAACTGGGACACTAATACATTTTTGACAGAGTTGTGAACTAATCCAAACGTTCTAGAGAGCAATATGGAACTATGACCAAAGGATTATCAAGCTGTGCATACCCTTTGATCCAGCAGTGTCTCTACTGGGATTACATCCCAAGATCCATACGTGCATGTTAGTAGTAGCCCTTTTTGTAGTGGCAAGAAACTGAAAACTGGAGAATGGCTGAAAAAGTTAGTTATGGACTTCCATTGCTAGTCTGTGCTGTCATTAATGTCTCCTACTAAGTTCCCAGCACCTGCCTATGTTGCACCATGCTCCTCTCCTATGTAAGTAAAGGGTACCTTTCCTAAAGGCCTTCCTAGATACTTTAAGCTGAAAAATTGTTTCACTTCAAAATTTTGTGGATTCTGTTATTCCAGGATCTTTTTAGTGGCTTGATGTAATGTTGTTACTGAAGGAGACTGGGTACTGACTTCTTTCTGCCATCTTGAATGTGTCCTATGTAGCTTATTTATGTTGTGAGTCATTTTCCGAGTATATTTGTGTCTGATGCTGGCCCTGCGTCAACGTTCTGCTGTGATGCATTTGACATCTCTAAATTTGATTATCATTAAATCACTTTGTGCACTAGATGATTGATTTGATAATCTTACTAAAATGTTTAAATGTAGATCTCTAAGAATAATAAAGAACTTTCACATAGTGTTCTCTTCTCTAAAATATAATCTTCTCTGGGAGATTTCTTGGAGGGCTTCTGGAGGCAGCCTTTGTTTCAGTTCAATTCAGTTTCATTAATCCCCTCAAATGCAGCCAGGAGTTAAAGTCCAGATCCTTTATTTTCTCCTTAAAAGTCTTGAATCTTTTCTTGGGGACTGGTTAGCTTTGTTAGAGGCCTATCTCTCTCCTTGGTTCAGAGAGCTCTCTCGGAATATCTCCAGCCAGCACAAATGTGGAAGTTGGAATGAATCTTTACTCCTTCTCCCAGAGAGTGGGTTTGTGGGTTTCTGGCTTGTGAATCTCCCAGAAGTCCAAGAGTGGGCTTCTGTGTGCTTGGCCCTGAGAGCTTCTTGCTTATATTTCTGCCTGACTTGGGAATCTCCTCGACTTGTGAATCTCCTCATTATATATACTCTCTTTCTTGATTTGACTATCTTGCTCTTATTGTGCCTATTTTGTACATGGGAAATTGAGATTCATTTAAGCCAAATCAGTGCCTGGAATGACATATTCCAGCATTGTACACATTCAGTAAGCCACATTATCTGTCTATATATCTATCTATCTATCTATCTATCTATCTATATCTATATCTATATCTATATCTATATCTATATCTATATCTATATCTATATCTATATCTATATCTATATCTATATCTATATCTATCTATCTATCTATCTATCTATATATATATATATATATATATATATATATATATATATATATTTACCACATTGAGGATCCCATGTATCAATACTGAATTCAACATTCTATTAATCTGTGTAGTTCCCTTAAATTGAAATATTGAATGCAATGATAAAAATGTTTAACAGAATGAGCAGTTAACCATTTATTATAAGAGGAAATTTTCTCAATTTCCAATGGCTATTGTGTCTACCATATTCCAAATCTCTCAAGAGACCGAAATCCTGGAATCTTTAGGTTGTGCTTATTTCATGACTCCACAAAATAATTGAGGGAAATTTGGTCAAAAAGACAGAAATTTCATGTAAACAGTAAGGTAAAGAGACAGCCTATAAGTCACAACATTTTAATAGCATTTGATATTGTGGAAAAGTAACACCCCTTTATAGAAATATTTTCATATTTTGAACTAAAAAATAATGTTAACCATACAGAGGATAGGAATTTTTATTTTTATTCTCATAACCTAGTAGAATTATTTGTAAGTAGAATTTACTTAACAAATGTTTCTTTAATGGAATTAAATTGGTTCTTTTTATTTTTAAACTAAATATTCTTTTCAAATTGCTTATCTTATGAATGGGAGTGATGAGAAGGAGGGAAAATACTTAGAACTCAAAAATGTTTTTAAAATATTAAAATTGTTTTACATGTTATTGGAAAAATAAAATATTAAATTGATTTTTAAAATATAAGATAAAGAATATTGGCTGAAGATGTGGTTTTAAACCTTTATTGTGATATATAGTAGTGATGTAACCTAAAACAAATTATGGGGTGTGTGTGTGCGCGTGTGTGTGTTTGCATGTGTGTAAGAAGGGGAGAGAGATAAAATGAAAGAGAGAGAGAGAGAGAGAGAGAGAGAGAGAGAGAGAGAGAGAGAGAGAGAGAGAGAGAGGATATTTGGACCTCAACTCTACATAATCAGCACGAGTCTCTTTTTATTATTATTATAGTTTTTATTAATACACCATATGCATTGGTAATTTTTAAACATTGACCCCTGAAAAAACTTCTGTTCTAACTTTTCTCCTCCTTCCATCCACCCCCTCCCCTGGATGGCAGGTAGGCCCATACATGTTAAATATGTTAAAGTATATGTTAAACACAACATGTGTACATATTTATACAGTTTCATTTATTTATTTATTTATTTTTGCTGCACAAGACAAATCGGATTCAGAAAGAAAGTAAAAATAATCTGAGGGGAATAAATGCAAGCAAACAATAACAGAAAGATTGGTTGTAGTCCACACTCATTGCCCAGTATTCTTTCACTGAGTGTAGCTGATTCTTTTCATTACTATCAATTTAGAACTGATGTGGATCCTCTCATTGTTGAAGATAGCCACTTCCATCAGAATTGATAATAATGCAATATTGTTGTTGAAATGTATAATGATCTCCTAGTTGTCCTCATTTCACTTAGCAGCAGTTCATGTAAGTCTCTCCAAGCCTCTCTGTATTCATCATGCTGGTCATTTCTTACAGAGCAATAATATTCCATAACATTCATATACCATAATTTACCCAACCATTCTCCAATTGATGAGCATCCATTCATTTTCCAGTTTCTAACCACTACAAAACGGGCTGCCACAAACATTTTGATACATACAGGTCCCTTTTCCTTCTTTAGTATTTCTTTGGGACATAAGCCCAGTAGTAGCACTGCTGGATCAAAGGGTATGCACAGTTTGATAACTTTATGGGCATAGTTCCAAATTGCTGTCCAGAATGGTTGGATTCTTTCACAACTCCACCAACAATGCATCAGTATCCCAGTTTTCCTGCATCCCCTCCTACATTCATCATTACTTTTTTCTTGTCATCTTAGATAATCTGACTGGTATGTAGCGGTATCTCAGAGTTGTCTTAATTTGCATTTCTCTGATCAATAGTGATTTGGAACACTCTTTCATGTGAGTGGAAATAGTTTCAATTTCATCACATGAAAATTGTTCATATCCTTTGACCATGTATCAATTGGAGAATGGTTTTATTTCTTATAAATTAGGGTCAGTTCTCTCTATATTTTGGAAATGAGGCTTTTATCAGAACCTTTAACTGTAAAAATATTTTCCCAATTTGTTACTTCCCTTCTAATCTTGTTTGCATTAGTTTTGTTTGTACAAAAGCTTCTTAATTTAATATAATAAAAATCTTCTATTTTGTGATCAATAATGATCTCTAGTTCTCCTTTGGTCATAAATTCATTCCTCCTCCACAAGTCTGAGAGGTTAACTATCCTATCTTCCTCTAATGATCTTATTCTCTTTGTCTAAATCATGGACCCATTTTGATCTTATCTTGGTATATGGTATTAAGTATGGGTCCATATCTAATTTTTCTGCCATAATAATTTCCAGTTTTCCAAACAGTTTTTTTTTCAAATAATGAATTTTTATCCCTAATGTTGGTATCTTTGGATTTGCCAAAGATTAGATTGCTATAGTTGTATACTGTTTTGTCCTGTGAACCTAACCTGTTCCACTGATCAACTAGTCTATTTCTTAGCCAATACCAAATAGTTTTGATGACTGCTGCTTTATAATATAGTTTTAGATCAGGTACAGCTAGGCCACCTTCATTGATTTTTTTTTATTATTAATTCCCTTGAAATTCTCAACCTTTTGTGTAAAGGGCTAGAACTGAGCAATGCACTTGGATAATGAAGCACATGAGACTAATTGCCAATTGGACAGTTCCCTATTAACTTGTTTGATGGTTGACCCTCCCCAGATGTTCTGTGCTGACTTGATTGGTGGGACAAAGAGGGGGGGACTGATATGTGTGGGAGGAGTAGGAGGAGGAAGAGGAATTGAGACACAGAAGCTGACTCAGTCTCTCTGGGCATTTGAGGGAGGAAGGTGTGTGTGAGGTTGCTAGGCCTGATCCCCTGACCTTGACCATAAAAGATCAAGAATAAAGACATTTAGTGATCCTGACTCCAGCTGATTTCTGGGAAGACAAAGTTCCAGCATTTTGGTGTCCAAGCATGGGGCCAGCAACCTACTTCCACTGAAGTCCTCAGGTGACCAGGAGATTAGGTGAGTAATCTACTAGAAATAAGGAACTTATCTTGTTAAGGACTAAACCAGAAATCTCTAGTAGCTGAGATGGGGCAGGTGTTAGCTAAAAACCTTCCCTTGGCCTCAGCTGACCCAGATACAGCCCCTGCTCCTGCTCCAGCCTCCCCTAGTAGTAATCCTATAGAGGATATAATTAATATAATTGATGAGAAGAGTTTACTTGTAACCAGCCCACAAATGGATAATATTTTAGACTCATTGAATCACACATCCCCTTGGTTCTTAAAGGAAGAAAAAACTAAGCATAGATAACTGGAAGCTAGTGGGACTTGAAATGAAAGAATTTTATGCAAAAAATGGGCCTTACTCAATTACTGCAGAGGTATTTTATATATAAAAAAGTGATTCAATTAGACTTGAGCTATTGAGCAAGTTATAGGAGAAGGAAAAATGAACAGATGAGGAAGCTTGAGGAACAAATGATAGAAAATAAGCAAACTCAATGCCTTGCCAGAGGGCAAGGGGTTTTGAATGAGGAATTAGGGTGTGTTGACTCTGATTGTCATGAAGAGACTTCAACCCCACCTAGAGAGAAGATTATTGATCAGCCCACATCAACTCCAACTTCAGGTACAGAGGGAGAATGAATAGTGGGAGGGGTGGTGATATCATTGGCACCTCCCCTCCCAGCAATCACCAACCCCCATAACTAGATTACAGAAAGGGCTTATTGAAGCTATCTAAAATGGAAAAGAAATAGATAATGATTTCAAACTTCAAATTTTTCCTGTGATTCAACAGCATAATTCTGCAGGTTAAGAAAGTAGAAAATATGCTCCTTTTAATATAGATGTCGTTAAAGACCTGAAAAAAGCTTGCACTCTCTTTGAGGCTAAATCAAATTATGTTAAGATGTTAATACACAATTTGGCTTATGAAACTTTAACCTCTAGTGACTGGAAAATCATTGCAAAGTTGTATTTAGAACCTAGACAAAACTTGTTGTGGTTTTCTGAATATAGTGAGCTCTGTAGGATTCAAGTCCAACAAAATAGTCAAAGTGGAGTTAATACTTCAATCACCTGTGACCTACTAAGAGGTGTAGGTTCTTATGCAGATGCTTCAGTACAGATTAATTACTCCATAACAGCATTTGAGCAAATTGCTGCTGCTGCTATCAAAGCATGGGCTTCTCTCCCCAGTAAAAACTATAAGGGTGAGACCTTCACAAAAATTGTACAAGGACATAATGAACCCTTTGCTGATTTTGTGGCATGTTTGCAGACAACTGTTTCATGGACTAATGGTGAAAATGAAGTAACAGACACTTTGATAAGGCAACTTGCTAGAGACAATGCCAATGAGGTTAGTAGAAGGATTATCCTAGGACTAAATAGGGATGCTCCTTTAGAGGAAATCATAAGACGCTGTGCCACAGTGGGCACAAATAGCTTTTGTAGCCAGGCTATGGTGCAGACTTCCCAAGATCCCAACATGGGAAGACAGGGTCCCTTTTGGCAAGGGACTTCCAGAGAGACTTGTTAAATGCTTTCAATGTGGTAAAGTAGGCCATCTGAAAGCTCAATGTTGTAATAGAGACAGAGTGAGAAAATAGGCTGGGAGAACTATACCCAAAACCCCATGTCCAAAATGCAACAGGAGACTCCATTGGGCATCAGAGTGTAGATTGATTCAGGTAAACAGGATGAGGGGCCCAGCTCCAGGGTCCAGGCCAAAAACACTTGGGGCATGATGACAGCTGATGCCACACCCAGAGAGTGCCTCCAAGTCCAATACCCAGACAAGACCAATCAGCCAGGAAGCCATCTGATGGAAGAAAGGGATTAAACAATCACTCAGCCAGGAAGCAACATGATGGGATAAAGGGACTACAATTAAGGAGGATAGAGTTATATGCAGCTGGGACAACTGAGATACCCTCTGGAGAGGTGAAATCTGTTCCTCTCCAGCCTATGGATCCCTTGCCTCCAGGGACAGTAAGCTTGACCATTTCACCTCCTGAGAGTACTTACAAGACAGTGTTCATTCATGCACTGATGTGGGAAACTGGGGAATGTGTAGATAATATCCCAGTCACTAACACAGGCAGACAATGTGTGACTTATCAACCAGGGGAAGTAGTAGCATCAGGTTTATTGATACAGACCCCTAATAAGCAACCTGGTGACAGTCACCCACCTTCTGGCTCCAAGCAGAAAAACCCAGGAATATACTGGACAGCAGCTGTGACAACTGACTGACCTATGCTCACCATCTATATAAATGGCATACCATTAGAAGGACTGGTGGATACAGGTGCAGATCGCACAGCCATTAGAGGTGCCAACTGGCCCAGTCACTGGCCAAAGACTAAGGCATTCACTTACATGTCTGGCGTAGGAGGATCAATAGCAGCTGAAGTTAGTGCTACCCCTTTAAGATGGATATTTGAAGGTGAAACAGGATTTTTTACTCCTTTTATAATTGAAAAAATCCCCATCAATCTATGGGGAAGAGACATTTTACAACAATTAGGGTTCAAAATGAGTACTTCGATTTTTTAGGCAGGGCTGCTGTTGAAGGCCTGCCACCACTTTCACCTGTTTCTATCCAATGGAAAACAGATACACTAGTGTGGATAGAACAGTGGCCCTTAGGTAACGATAAAATTCAGGCCTTACTAGACATAGTACAGGAACAACTTGACCAAGGACACTTACAACCTTCTCTAAGTCCTTGGAATTCCCCAGTATTTGTTGTAAAAAAGAAATCTGGAAAATGGAGGATGTTGACTGATTTAAGAAAGGTAAATGAACAGATGGGAACTATGGGAACTCTTCAACCTGGACTTCCATCTCCTACTCAGTTGCCTAGAGAATGGCCTCTGTGGGTTATAGACATTAAGGATTGTTTCTATTCTATCCTTCTAGATAAGGAGGATATGAAAATATTTGCCTTTTCATTGCCCAGAATTTACTTACATGACCCTTATAAAAGATATGAAAGGACAGTTTTGCTATAGGGAATGAAAAACAGCCCTACTATGTGTTAAATGTATGTTGCTGCTGCTCTTATTCCAGTAAGAAAAGCATTTCCAAAAGCACTGTTATTACATTACAGGGATGATATATTGGGATGTGCACCTGAGAAGCAAATGATAGAAGCATATCTACAAAAAACCATAAAAACACTAAGGAATTATAAATTGCACATAACTTCAGAAAAGACACAAAGACATGCTCCTTTTCAATATTTAGGATATGAAGTATATCCTAAGGTGCTTACAGTACAAAAACTCTTCTTAAGAACAGAGAAGCTTGACTTCCAGAAATTAATAGGAGATATCCAATGGATGTGTCCCATGCTAGTATTGACAACCTGTCAATTGCAACCATTATATGACATTTTAAGGGGAGACAGTGCTTTAAATTCACCACGCCAGCTTACAAAAGAAGCTCAAGAGACTTTGAGACAAGTTGAACTGGCTTTATCCAATGTGGCTGAGTCACTCAAAAACCCTTAGAAATATCAGTTTTTGCTACACGAGAGGCACCCACAGCAGTCCTTCTTCAAGGAGACAGTGTGATAAAGTGGGTGAATGTCCCAGCACAACCAAAACAAAGCCTTATTCCTTACCCAGTGCTTGTGGATAGAATTTTATTAAAGGCCATTAAATGTGCAGTACAATTATCTGGGATAAGACCTCTTAAAATATACACCTTTTCTACTAATGCACAAGTTAATGTGTGCTGTGAAACCATCCCAGAGTGGCAAATTTTATTAGCCATGGCTCCAAATTTTACACATGGGTCTTTGTTAAAGATAACCAGAATGTTACATAATTGGTGATGGATTCTTGAAGAAAAGGTTTCTAAAGTTCCTCTTAAAGGACCAACTATCTTTACAGATGCATCCGAACATAATATTTGTGCTGTTTATTATTGTGACTTAACTATAAAGGGGGTAATCAGAACTCCTTTTCAATCCACTCAGCAGAATGAATTGTATGCAATCATTCTAGCTCTTGCTTATTATCTGGGAGACATAAATATAATATCTGATTCGGCCTATTTAGTAGGTGGTGCAAAGAATTGCTACAGCCCAAATAAAATGTGTAGCCTCCAATATATATTAGCTCTTTAAGGAACTTCAAGAGCGAGTGAGAAAGCATCCAGGTAAGATTTATATTTTGCATGTCCACTCCCATAGTGGACTTCCAGGTCCCATTTTTGATGGTAATTCAAAGGCAGATAGCCTTCTTACCATGTTGACCAGTACTCCTTTATTTCAAGAAGCACAAGAATCTCATTCTAAATATCATCAGGCTGCCCGAGCTTTACGTTGACAATTTGGAATAACAAGAGAAGAAGCTAGAGACCCAGAAAGTGGTGAATGGAAGGGACCAGATAGGTTAACTGCTTGGGGGAGAGGGTTTGCTTGTATCTCCACAGATGGAGAAGGAATCAGATGGGTGCCAATGAGCCGTATTTACCTTATCCATCTGAGAGAGACAGAGCAGACCCTTGAAACAAAGTAGAAGACCCAAGAAACATCGGTTGGTTCCGTTGCTGACTGTGCCCACCACTGAAAGAACATGGCAGTTATGGCGTTTGACTCATGAACATCAAAAACTGCTGGATTTGAAAATCCTCAGAAATCATTGGATTCTCTGAGACATGATAAGACTATTGTAGGACTTGAAAGCCCTCAGGAATCATTGGATTCTCTGAGGCATCATAAGACTATTGTAGGACTGAAAGTCCTCAGGAATCATTGGATTCTCTGAGGCATCATAAGACTTTTGTGGGACTTCAAAACCTGTAGGGATCATTGGATTCCTTAACATATAAAAAGACTGATGTGGGACTTCAAAAACTTGTGGGGATCATTGAATTCCCTAACACGTGAAGCAATGGACAATAGATTGGTTTTGGACTATCTCTTGGTTGCTGAAAAAGGCTTATGTGTGACTGATGTTTACATACTCTCCTTCTAGGACTTCTGGAAATCTTTTACAAAACTGTGTTGATTTATATTGTTTTTTATATCACTATTTGCATGTACAATTTCTGTTTGTTACACCACATCGAGTCTGCACTGACTGTAGGGAGAGTCATCACTAATAGCCTCTGCATTATTGCTATATGCTTGTGTAATAAATCCCATGCTGATGGGTTTGTGCATACTTGTCTCTAATAAGGCCCTTCAACCCAGAAACCCGCTAGCAAATCCCCACTTCTCTTTGGTGCTTTTCAGCTCCCTTCCTGACATGTCAAGAAGGGTGTGATTATCTCTTTTTTAGTGCTTTCATCTCCCCTACTGAGAAGTCGGGGGGGGGGGGGCGTGATCACCTCCTTTTTGGGTTCTCACCTCGCTAAAAAGTCAGGGATGGCATGGCCACCTGTGGTTTAAAACAAAAGAAAGAGGGAAATGTAATGGGCTAGAACTGAGCAATGCACTTGGATAATGAAGCACATGAGATTAATTGCCAATTGGCAATTAACTTGTTTGAAGGTTGACCCTCCCCAGCTGTTCTGTGCTGACTTGATTGGTGGGACAAAGAGGGGGAAGTGACGTGTGTCAGAGGAGTAGGAGGAGGAAGAGGAATTGAGACACAGAAGCTGACTCAGTCTCTCTGGGCATTTGAGGGAGGAAGGTGTGTGTGAGGTTGCTAGGCCTAACCCCCTGACCTTGACCATAAAAGATCAAGAATAAAGATGTTTAGTGATCCTGACTCCAGCTGATTTCTGGGAAGACAGAGTTCTAGCACTTTTTTTCTTCCACATGAATTTTTTTGTTATTTTTTCTAGGTTATTAAAATAGTTTCTTGGGAGTCTGATTGGCATAGATTAGTTTAGAGAGTATTTATTATATTCGTTCAGCCTATCCAAGAGTAATTAATGTCTTTCCAATTATTTAAATCTGACTTTATTTTTCTGGCAAGTGTTTTGTAATTTTGCTCATATAATTCCTGACTTTTCTTTGGTAGATGGATTCCCAAATATTTTATACTCTCAACATTTGTTTGGAATAGAATTTCTCTTTGTATCTCTTGCTGTTGCATTTTGTTGGTGAGGTATAAAAATGCTGAGGATTTATATGGATTTATTTTTCATCCAGAAACTTTGCTAAAGTTTTGAATTATTTCTAATAACTTTTTATTACAATCTCTGGGGTTCTCTAAGTATACCATCATATTATCAGCAAAGAGTGATACTTTGATTTCCTCATTACCTATTTTTATTCCTTTAAGCTCTTTCTCGACTCATATTGCCCAGGCTATCATTTCTAATACAATATTGAATAGTAATGGTGATAGTGGGCAACCTTGTTTCATACCTGATCTTACTGGGAAAGGTTAAAGTTTATCCCCATTACATATGATGCTTACTGATGGTTTTAAATATATGCTCCTGAGTATTTTAAGGAATAGTCCATTTATTCCTATACTCTTTAGTGTTTTTAATATGAATGGATGTTGTATTTTATCAAATGCTTTTTCTGCATCTATTGATATGATCATATGGGTTTTATTAATTTGATTATTAATATGGTCAATTATACTAATAGTTTTCCTAATATTAAACCGCCCTGCATTCCTGGTATAAATCACACTTGATCATAATGTATTATCCTGGGGATGATTTTCTGAAGTCTTTTTGCTAATATCTTATTTAAGATTTTAGCATCAATCTTCACTAAGGAAATTGGTCAATGTTTTCTTTCTCAGTTTTCAACCTACCTGGTTTAGGTATCAGTACGATGTCTATGTCATAAAAGGAGTTTGGTAGGAGTCCTTCATTTCCTTATTTTTTTCAAATAGTTTATATAACATTGAGGCTAATTGTTCTTTAAATGTTTGTTTTTCTGAAATGGGACTATTTAAGCAATTTACTTCCACGTCTGTTAATCTAGGAAGCCTATATTTTTGGAGGTAGTCATCCATTTCACTTAAGTTATAAAATTTCTTAGCATAAAGTGGGGCAAAGTAACTCATTATTTCTCTAGTTTCCACTTCATTGGTGGAAAGTTCTCCCTTTTCCTTTTTAAGACTAACAATTTGATTTTTCTCTTTCCTTTTTCTGATCAGATTTATCAAAGTTTATCTATTTTGTTGGATTTTTCATAAAACCAATTCTTAGTTTTATTTATTAATTCAATAGTTTTTTTTTGTTTGTTTTTTTTTTAACTTTCAATATTATTGATTTCTCCTTTTAATTTTAGAATTTCAAGTTTAGTATTTTGTTGGGGGTCTGGTGGTCATTTCTTACAGAATAATAATATTCCATAAAATTCATATACCAAAATTTACTCAGCCATTCTCCAATTGATGGGCATTCATCAATTTCCAGTTTCTAAACACTACAAAAGGGCTGCCATAATTATTTTTGCACATATGGCTCCCTTTTTCTTCTTTAATATCTCTTTTGGATATAAGCCCAGAAGTAACACTGCTGGATCAAATGGTATGCATAGTTCTATAACTTTTTGAGATTAGTTCCAAATTGTTCTCCAGAATGGTTGGATCCATTCACAACTCCACCAACAATACATCAGTGTCCCAGTTTTCCCAAATCCCCTCCAAAATTCATCATTATCTTTTCCTGTCATCGTAGCCAATCTGAGAGGTATGTAGTGGTATCTCAGAGTTGTCTTAATTTGTATTTCTCTGACCAATAATGATTTGGAGCACCTCTTCATATGACTAGAAATAGTTTCAATTTCTTCATCTGAAAATTGTTTGTTCACATCCTTTTACCATTTATCAATTAGAGAATGTCTTGAGTTCTTATATATTTTGGTCAATTTTCTATATATTTTTAAATGAAATCTTTATAAGAATCTTTGAGTATTAAAAAATGTTTCTCCAATTTATTGCTTCCCTTCTAATCTTGTCTGCATTAGTCTTGTTTGCACAGTGTGATTTTAACTTAGTGTAATTAAAATGTTCTATTTTGTTATCAATAATAATTTCTAGTTCTTCTTTGGTCACAAATTTCTTCCTCCTCCACATATCTGAGAAGTACACTATTCTATGTTCTTCTAATTTATTTATAATCTTATTCTTTGTGCCTTTATCATGAACCTCTTTTGACCTTATCTTGGTGTATGTTGTTAAGTGTGGGTCAATGCCTGGTTTCTGCCATGCTAGTTTCCAATTTTCTCAGCAGTTTTTGTCAAATAGTGAATTCTTATCCCAAAAGCTAGGGTCTTTGGATTTCTCAAACACTAGATTGCTATAGTGATTGACTTTTGTTCTGTGACCTTAACCTATTCCACTGGTCTTAGCCAATACCAAATGGTTTTTATGACTGCTGCTTTATAATATAGTTTTAGATCAGGTATAGCTAGGCCACCTTAATTTGATGTTTTTTGGTAGTTTCCTTTAAATTCTTAACCTTTTGTTCTTCTAGATGAAATTTGTTGTTAGTTTTTCTAGGTCATTAAAATAGTTTCTTGGGAGTCTGATTGGTATAGAACTAAATAAATAAATACATTTGTTTAGGTAGTATTGTCATCTTTATTATATTTGCTTGCCTTAACTTCAAGCACTTACTATTTTTTCCAGTTGTTCGGATCTGTCTTTATTTGTGTGGAAAGTGTTTTGTAGTTTTGCTATATAGTTCTGGACTTTCCTTTGGCAGATAGATTCCCAAATATTTTATACTATAGACAGTTATTTTAAATGGAATTTCTCTTTGTATCTCTTGCTGCTGGATTTTGGTAATGATATATAAAAATACTGATGATTTATGAGGATTTATTTTGTATGCTGCAACTTAGCTAAAGTTCTCGATCATTATTGATAGCTTTTTAGTAGAGTCTCTGGGGTTCTCTAAATATACTGTCATATCATTTGCAAAGAGTGATAATTACAAGACTTTTAAGATAAATCTTTTATTTCTTAAAATTTTTGTCATCTTCCTACCAAAAATCTAATAGGATGACCTGATAACTTGATGAGGGTGAATAATTTATTTTTATCTACCATCATGCCCATAATAATAACTTGCTCTAGGCAGAATACAGAACAAATATAATTTTTGTAGTTACATCAAAATTACTGTTCTCAAAACTCTACATTAGAAGACTGCTTTCTAAGATAGTACTAGATGTATAGAGTTTGGAAATTCCTTGAAAAGTATTGCAGCATCATGACAATAGCCCTTGTCTCAGAGTCTAAATACTAGGTTTCAGTTTTGCCTAAAAAACTTTTTAGACATTTTGCAATGAACACAACCTATATGAGCAACAGTTTTCTCTTGTAAAATAAAAATGTCTTTTTTTTTTCATTGTTAACTTTACAGAATTTGTAGTTTATTATGTAAATATATGACATTATTATCATTTATTATCCTTCTTGGTTTTAGATACAATTCACAATTACTGGAACTAATCAGTATCCTAAAATTTATAAGAAGAAAAAAAATGTATATTCTAAAATATTTGAGAGGAGGCGTAATTTCATTTTTTACTGTTCTCTTTCATTCCCCCCCTTTTCTTGGTCATTTTGTCATACAGTTCTTAGTGATATTGCTGCTGATACCTGTGAAAATAAGTGGCTTAAATTATTTCCAAGCTTTCTAATTATGTTAAGACTAAAATTTATTCATAACATAATTTCTTTCATACCTGGAATCTATGGGCTCATGATGATTAAATTTAATTTGTCAAATTATTTTATATATATTTTAGGTAAAAAAATTCATGACCACAGATGCACCTTACATATTTTTTCCTCTGTTGAGTTAAAAAAAAAATCATAAGAAGAAATATAAATATTATGAAGACAAATTTCATCATTTACAAATCATTAATAGATAAGCCAATTTAAGTAGTAGAAAAATTTCACTGCCACATTTCATTGAAACTGAAACCAACCTAAAGATCAGAATGTTGGTGCTTTTAGATAGATAAATAAATCTTTAGAAATCATTAAGTACTTCTGCAAATCTGCTTGGAAAGTCTGAATTTCTTTGCATCAGAAATCAAGAATGAATCTGTTTCAAGTGAAGGATCACTATTATATTATATTAATAAGGTCATTTCAGATGTTATACTTTTCAGAACAAGTTTATAAGCATTTAACAACAACAACAACAACAACAACAACAACAAAACTTTATCTGTCTACCAAGTTTTATTTGTTTATTTGTTTGTTTTTTGTTTGTTTTTCTCTTCAAGTTGTAAGGTAGTCTTCAAAGGATAAAGCATTAGAACCACAAATGCAGTGCATATCCTTTGGTATATTCTGGAGGCTCACAATAATTCTGAAAGTGTCAGAGGCACAATTCAATTTAAACTCCTTTTATTTGGAAACTTCCTCCATATTATCTTGATTCTTATGTAGTGAAGTTGTTAAAATAATGAAAAAAATTGTTTTGCCCTTAGGTTAGAAACTGATGAATTTAGACATTAAAAAGATTAATTACCTCACTGACCTGAGGTTATTGAGTTCAGGAAAAACATGACAACTTGTAAAAATTCCACATCATACTGAAGCCAGTTCTATGGGAAGGTTGTCAAATATTTTTAAACAACTCTATTGGGTAAAGGTAAAAAAAAATCATTATATCTAGAATAAGAGGAATAAATCCAGATAAATCATATTATCTATAATTTAAATTCTTACTAGAAAAATTATGACAATCTCCTTGACTGAAATAAAATTAATTGTAGATTGAAGGATAATATCTGTAGTTTATGAAGTAGCTGGTGATATGCTATAAGTTTCCCTACTTCTTTTTTTTTTAATTCAATTTTCCAAATTATCCCCTCTCTCCCTCCACTCCCTGCCCCCAATGGCAGGTAATCCCATACATTTTACATGAGTTACAATATAACCTAGATATAATATTTGTGTGTAAATACCATTTTCTTGTTAAACATTAATTATTAGCTTCCAAAGGTATAAGTAACCTGGGTAGATAGACAGTAGTGCTAACAATTTACATTCGCTTCCCAGTGTTCCTTCTCTGGGTATAGTTATTTCTGTCCATCATTGATCAATTGGAAGTGAGTTGGATCTTCTTTATGTTGAAGATTTCCAGTTCCATCAGAATACATCCTCATACAGTGTTGTTGTTGAAGTGTTATAGTGATCTTCTGGTTCTGCTCATTTCACTCAGCAACAGTTGATGTAAGTCTCTCCAAGCCTCTCTGTATTCCTCCTGCTGGTCATTTCTTACAGAGCAATAATATTCCATAACCTTCATGTACCACAATTTACCCAACCATTCTCCAATTGATGGACATCCATTCAACTTCCAGTTTCTAGCTACAATAAAAAGAGCTGCCACAAACATTTTGGCACATACAGGTCCCTTTCCACTCTTTAGTATTTCTTTGGGATATAATCCCAATAACAGCAATGCTGGGTCAAAGGGTATGCACAGTTTGACAACTTTTTGGGCATAGTTCCAAATTGCTCTCCAGAATGGCTAGATTCTTTCACAACTCCACCAACAATGTATCAGTGTCCCAGTTTTCCCACATCCCCTCCAACATTCATCATTATTTATTCCTGTCATCTTAGCCAATCTGACAGGTGTGTAGTGGTATCTCAGAGTTGTCTTAATTTGCATTTCTCTGATCAGTAGTGATTTGGAACACTCTTTCATATGAGTGGAAATAGTTTCAATTTCATCATCTGAGAATTGTCTGTTCATATCCTTTGACCATTTATCAATTGGAGAATGGTTTGGTTTCCTATAAATCAGGGACAGTTCTCTATATATTTTGGAAATGAGACCTTTGTCAGAACCTTTACTTTTAAAAATATTTTTCCAATTTGTTACTTCCCTTCTAATCTTGTTTGCATTAGTATTGTTTGTACAGAAACTTTTTAGTTTGATGTAATCAAAATCTTCTATTTTGTGACCAATAATGATCTCTAATTCTCCTCTGGTCATAAATTCCTTCCTCCTCCACAGGTCTGATAGGTAGACTATTCTCTCTTCCTCTAATCTATTTATGATCTCATTCTTTATGCCTAAATCAAGGACCCATTTTGATCTTATCTTGGTATATGGTGTTAAGTGTGGATCCATATCTAATTTCCACCATACTAATTTCCAGTTTTCCCAACAGTTTCTTCAGAATAATGAATTTTTGTCCCTAATGTTGGTATCTTTGGGTTTGTCAAAGATTAGATTGTTATAGATGTACCCTTTTTTGTCCTTTGTATCTAATCTGTTCCACTGATCTACAGGTCTATTTCTTAGCCAGTACCAAATGGTTTTGGTGACTGCTGCTATATAATATAGCTTTACATCAGGTACACTTAGACCACCTTCCTCTGACTTTTTTTTCATTAGTTTCCTTGCAATTCTCGACCTTTTATTCTTCCATATGAATTTTGCTGTTATTTTTTCTAGGTCATTAAAATAGTTTCTTGGGAGTCTGATTGGTATAGCACTAAATGAATAGATGAGTTTGGGGAGTATTGTCATCTTTATTATATTCGCTCGGCCTATCCAAGAGCACTGAATGTCTTTCCAATTATTTAAATCTGACTTTATTTTTGTGGCAATGTTTTGTAATTTTTCTCATATAATTCCTGACTATTCTTTGGTAGATGGATTCTCAAATACTTTATACTCTCAACATTTGTTTGGAATGGAATTTCTCTTTGTATCTCTTCCTGCTGCGTTTTGTTGGTGATATATAAGAATGCTGAGGATTTATGTGGATTTATTTTGTATCCTGCCACTTTGCTAAAATTCTGAATTATTTCTAATAGCTTTTTAACAGAGTCTTTGGGGTTCTCTAAGTATAGCATCATGTCATCTGCAAAGAGGGATAGTTTGATTTCCTCATTTCCTACTCTAATTTTTTGAATCTCTTTCTCGGCTCTTATTGCCGAGGCTAGCGTTTCTAGTACTATATTGAATAGTAGTGGTGATAGTGGGCAACCTTGTTTCACTCCTGATCTTACTGGGAAAGGTTGCAGTTTATTTCTATTGCATATTATGTTTCCTGAAGGTCTTAAATATATGCTCCTGATTATTCTAAGGAATAATCCATTTATTCCTATACTCTCAAGAGTTTTTAGTAGGAATCGATGTTGGATTTTGTCAAATCCCTTTTCTGCATCTATTGAGATGATCATATGCTTTTTATTAATTTGATTATTAATATGGTCAATTATACTAATAGTTTTCCTAATATTAAACCAGCCCTGCATTCCTGGTATGAATCCTACTTGATCATAGTGTATTTTCCAGGGGATGATTTTCTGAAGTCTTTTTGCTAATATCTTATTTAAGATTTTAGCATCAATATTCATTAAGGAAATTGGTCTATAATTTTCTTTCTCAGTTTTTGATCGACCTGGTTTAGGTATCAATACCATGTCTGTGTCATAAAAGGAGTTTGGTAGGACTCCTTCATTCCCTATTTTTTCAAATAGTTTATATAACATTGGGGCTATTTTTTCTTTAATTGTTTGGTAGAATTCACATGTAAATCCATCTGGTCCAGGGGATTTTTTCCTGGGGAGTTGATTAATAGCTTGTTCTATTTCTTTTTCTGAAATGGAACTATTTAAGCAATTTATTTTTTCTTCTGTTAATCTAGGAAGCCTATATTTTTGGAGGAAGTCATCCATTTCACTTAAGTTATCAAATTTATTGGCATAAAGTTGGACAAAGCAACTCCTTATTATTTCTCTAATTTCCTCTTCATTGGTGGAAATATCCCCCTTTTCATTTGTAAAACTAACAATTTGATTTTCCTCTTTCTTTTTTTTTTGATCAGATTTACCAAAGGTTTTTCTATTTTATTGGCTTTTTCATAAAACCAACTCTTGGTTTTATTTATTAATTCAATAGTTTTTTTTTTTACTTTCAAAATTATTGATTTCTCCTTTTAATTTTTGTATTTCAAGTTTAATTTTTGGTTGGGGGTTTTTAATTTGGTCTTTTTCTTGCCTTTTAAGTTGCAAGCCCAATTCGTTAATCTTCTCTTTCTCTATTTTCTTCAAATAAGCCTCTAAAGATATAAAATTTCCCCTTATTACTGCTTTAGCTGCATCCCACAGATTTTGGTATGATGTCTCATCATTGTCATTATCTTGGGTGAAATTATTAATTGTTTCTATAATTTCCTCTTTCACCCAGTCATTCTTTAAGATGAGATTATTCAGTTTCCAATTACTTTTTGGTCTATTTACCCCTAACTTTTTACTGAATGTAGCTTTTATTGCATTGTGATCTGAGAAGAAGGCATTTATTATTTCTGCCTTCCTACATTTAATTTTGAGATCTTTATGTCCTAATATATGGTTAATTTTTGTATAGGATCCATGAACTGCTGAGAAGAAAGTATATTCCTTTCTATTGCCATTCAGTTTTCTCCAAAGGTCTATCATACCTAATTTTTCTAATGTTCTATTTACTTTTTAAATTTCTTTATTATTTATTTTGTGGTTTGATTTGTCTAAATCTGAGAGTTCAAGGTTGAGATCTCCCACTATTATAGTTTTACTGTCTATTTCTTCTTGCAACTCTCTTAACTTTTCCTTTAGAAAGTTAGATGCTATACCCCTTGGTGCATACATGTTTAGTATTGATATGGCTTCATTATTTGTGCTACCTTTCAGCAGGATATAGTTTCCTTCCTTATCTCTTTTAACTAGATCAACTTCTGCTTTTGCTTGATCTGAGATAAGGATAGCTACTCCTGCTTATTTGGCTTTACCTGAAGCATAATAGATTCTGCCCCAACCTTTTACCTTTACTCTATATGTATCTCCCTGCTTTAAGTGTGTTTCCTGTAAACAACATATTGTAGGGTTCTCATTTTTGATCCACTCTGCTATCCATCTCCATTTGATGGGATTGTTCATCCCATTCACATTTACAGTTAAAATTACTAATTCTATATTTCCTGCCATCATATTATCCCCAGATTATGCTTTTTCCCTTGAACCCCCTGAATCCCGTCCCCAATATTCAATTTATAGACCCCCCTTGTGACGCACAGCCCTCCCTTTTTTTTTAGTATCCCTCCCCCCTCCCTCCACGTCCCTTCCCTTATTCTCCTTTTCCTTTTCCCTTTTCCTCTCCCCCCTTTTAATGAGGTGAGAGAGAATTCTCTGAAAAACAAATATGAAAATTATTTACTCTTTGAGCCTCTTCTGATGAGAGTAAGATTTACACAATGATTCTCCCCCTCTCTAAATTCCCTCAGATATGGTGTATTTTCTATGCCTCTTCCTGGGATGTAGTTTCCCTCTTTTTATCACTCTCTCCCGTTTTTCTGATACTACCCCCTTCCCTTTACTACACCCCCTCCTTTTTTGTTCTTTTATATCAGTAAAATCAAATTATCCATGCGTACTTTCTATATACCCACAACAGAGATATAGTTCTCAAGGGTTCTGTGTACCTTTTTCTGTTTCTCTACAGTCTTGTGGATGTAGATCAAATTTTTTGTTTGTCTGTTTTTTTTCTTAGAAACATATGGAATTCCTCTATTTCATTGAATGACCATCTTCTTCCATGGAAAAAAAGATGCTAAACTTAGCTGGGTAGTTTATTCTTGGTTGCAATCCTTGATCTTTTGACTTTTGGAATATCAGATTCCAGGACCTTCTATCTTTTAATGTGGATGCAGCCAGATCTTGTGTGACCCTTATTGTGGCACCTTGGTATTTAAATTGTTTTGTTCTAGCTGCTTGCAGGATTTTCTCCTTTGTGTTAATTCTGCAGCTTAGCCACAATATTCCGTGGTGTTCTTTTTTTTAGGGTCTATTTCAGAAGGAGTTCGATGAATTCTTTCAACATCTACTTTCCCCTCTGTTTCTATTATCTCTGGACAGTTCTCTTTGATAATTTCCTGTAAAATAGAATCTAGACTCTTTTTTTGTTCATAGTTTTCAGGAAGTCCAATGATCCGCAGATTATCTCTCCTAGATCTATTTTACAGGTCTATAGATTTTCCCAGTAAGTATTTGATGTTGTTCTCCAGCTTCTCATTTTTTTTTTTTTTGTTTGACTGATTCTTGGGTTCTTTGTGAATCATTCATTTCTATTTGTTCCATCCTGACTTTTAAGGAGTTATTTTCTTCATTCACAGTTTTTAGTTCTTTTTGTAAATGCCCAATTTCATTTTTAAATGAGTTATTTTGCTCTATTGAATTTTTTTCCATTTCCCTAATTTTTTTTTTGAAAATTATTTTCTTTTTCCAATTCAGAAATCCTATTTTCTTGGGACTTTTTTATCTTCTCCAATTCAGAAATCCTACTTTCCTGTGAGTTTTTTCACCTTTTCTAATGCACTAATTTTGTTTCCCTGCATCTCCTGTGAATTCTTTATTTTTTCCAACTCCAATTTCAGAATGTTGTTATTCTCTATCATAGCTCCTCTTTCCTTTCCCCATTTTTCTTCAAACTCTCTTAACTTTTTAATAGTCTCTTCATGGAGAGAGTTATGTGATGGGGGGCAGGAATCGTTCCCCTTTAGGTTGTTATCTGCTGACTCTCTGCTGTTAACTTCCTCGGGGTTGTATACCTGCTCTTTCACTGTGTAGAAGGAATCTATGGTTTTTTTGGGGGCTTCTTGCTCATACTTAAAAAATCTTTTGGGGTCTGTCCCTGGGGTAGGAAATTATTTATTTATTTCTTTACCAGCTTCCTCCCAGACCTGATGGCTGCAGCAGCCCCTGCGCCTGAGCTAAGAGAGAGCTCTGGGAGAGAGTTCCCCACCCCCTCCCTGGAAGTGCCTCAGAGGTGACTTGCACTGCTGTGCCCTGAGGGCGCTGTGTTTTAGTGGCTTCCCTGAGGTTCGAGACTGAACAGTAAAGGCAACTCAAAGCCTAGCCTATGTGTCTCGCTGGGGCATGGATATCAGCAGCTGATGTGAAAAGCCCTTGCTTTCAAACTGGTAGTGTCTTCCAGAAACCATGGTCGGTCCCTAGTTCAAAGGTTCTGCTTCTCTGGGACTTCTGTTCCATTGCCTCCAGCCAGCCGAGCCAGGCACTATGAGTTACCGCCCCGCCCACTCTTCAATCTCTTAACTACCCCCATGTGAAAGCCTGGATTGCCTATGTTGGCCACACCCACCAGTGCCAGGATCTGCTGAGTCACCCCCCTGATCCTGGAAGATCCAATCTGGTTTTAAATTTTAAAGTGGCTTATATTTCTCTTCTGAACTGCTGTTTTATAAGCAGAGAAGAGCTAACAGCCTGTGCCAGATTCTTTTATCTTGGTGGATTCTCTGATCCCAGAGCCCTCCCTAGTGGGACCGGCGCAGTGTGCCACTACCCCACCATCTGTGCTGGCCTCTCTTCTTCCTCCCCTGGAGCTGACCTTTCCTGTTGAAACTCCAGATTCTCTTCAGCTGGTAAGTCGTGCTTCCAGACCTTGTGGATTCTATCAGTCCAGTGCTATTTCTGAGGCTGATTAAATCTAGTTGGTTGTGAGGGAAGAAAGGAGCTTACACAATCATGTGTATCTTCTCTGCCATCTTGGCTCCGCCCCAGTTTCCTGACTTCTAAGACTGCTACTTTTTTGTAAAATACAAATGCTTAGCAAAAGTGACAAATATCACAAAGATCTAAGTTAAAGTACCAATGGCTTTTCCCCATTTTTAACCTTGTCATTTTGGGGTTTGTATGCTTACTTATAATGGAATATTGCTGAAAACATGTAGATAAAGAAGAAAGTGTACAATATTATAATCTCCTGGCACATACTTTTAGGCTCCATTCATTCATCCTGTAAAATTATTGCCTTGTAATTCCATAGATCATTCATACAAAAAGTCCTAAAAAAGCAAAAAACCTTGTCCTATACCTTACCTACTTCCAGAATAATAATAATAATAATAATACATCTTTCAGGCCATCTATTCCTCATTTCATCTATATCATTCACTCTTGTTAATTTCTGTTAAATATATGTACTTGATTAATCACAGTCTACAATTTGGAAGAGACCTCAGAAACTCTCTTGTCCATCTCATACTCATACAATAGTTCATAAAATATCAAACAACATAAGAGCAGAGATTTCATTTGAAGGTTATCATAACTCATTTCCAGCTAAAGAAGCAGCTTCCCTTTTACATAGCTGACAGATCCTGGGTAATCCTATTGTGGTTACTCAATAATTGATTTTTTTTTTCTTGCTGCTTGTAATATTTTTTCCTTGCTCCAAAGTTCTGAAATTTAGCCATGATATTCCTTGGAGATTTAATTTGGCTGTCTCTTTCAGTAGGTGTTCTGTGAATTCTTTCAATTACTATTTTACCTTCTGATTCTATAACATCCAGGCAGTTCTCTTTGATGATTTCCTGGATGATAGTGTCTAGGCTCTTTTTTTTTCCAACATGGTTTTCAGGGAGTCCAATGAGTCTTGAATTGTCTTTCCTAGATATATTTTCTCAGACAGTTGTCTTCCCAAGTATATTTTACATTTTTTCAATTTTATTTTCATTTTCTTAGTTTTGCTTAACTGAATCTTGATGTCTCATCATTGATCATCATTGATCACAAAAGAGATAATTTTGATTATATTAAATTAAAAATTTTTTGTACAAAAATTTATACAAACAAGATTAGAAGTGAAGCAACAAACTGGGAAATATAATAATACATGTTTTATTTTCCAAAATATATGCAAAGATAATTTTTCAGCTTTCACCCCTGCAAAACCTTGTGTTTCAAAATTGTTGCTTTTCCTTCTCTCCTTGCTCTTTCCACATACAGAAAATAATCTAATACACATATAATTCTTCTAAACATATTTGGATGTTTATCATGCTACACAAGAAAAGTCAGATATAAAGGAAAAAAATGAATGAAAAAATAAGTATGCAAACAAAAAATAAAAAGGTAAAATGGTGTTTTGTGATTTAATTTCAGTCTCAATCATTATTTCTCTGAATACAGATGACCTTATCCATCTCAAGTTAATTGGAAATGGCCTAAATCACCTTGTTGTTGTTGTTTTTCAAAGCTTCTAATTTTCAAAGCATATGCATGGATAATTTTTATTCAATGACTCTTTCCCTCACCTCCTCCCCTAAATGGCAAACAATCCAATATATATTATATATGTTAAAATATATGTCAAATCCAATATAGGGAAAACATTTTTACAGTCAAGGCTCTGATAAAGACCTAATTTCTAAAATATATAAAGAATTGTCTCAAACTTAATAAGAATTCAAGCCATTTTCCAATTGATAAATGGTAAAAACTTATGAACAGAATTTTTAGATGAAGAAATTGAAACCATTTCAAATCATATGAAAAGGTGCTTTAAAACTCTGTTGATCAGAGAAATGCAAATTAAGACAACTACACCTTTGTGATTGGCTAAGGTGACAGGGAAAGTTAATTACAAATATTGGAGGGGATGTGGGAAAACTTGAACACTAATACATTGTTGGTTGTATCATGAACAGATCCAACCATTCTGGAGAGCAATTTGGAACTATGCTCAAAATGTTATCAAATTGTGCATACCCTTTGATTTAGCAGTGTTTCTATAGGGCTTATATCCCAAAGAGATCTTAACAGAGGAAAAAGTGTTAGTTTTCTTACAAGGTGCTAAGTCACTGGAATGGATAGAGACAATAATTATCTAATTTAGCATGGTTCAGTATGATTGATCAGATCCTACAAGGAGATGTTATGGACCAGAACTTGAAACAAGGTACTGAGTAGAATTGAGGAGACAATAGTTAAATCCAATTTAGCATTGATTTAATCCTACAACAAATAATGGTTTCCTAGTGATGTAATGATTAGTGTGTATTCATTGTGCAGCATATAAGCAAGAAGCTCTCAGGGCCAAAGAGGACTTCGGGAGAATCTGAGTCAGGATTCAGTCAAGGAGATTCACAAGTCGGCATGAAGAAAGATAGAGAAGTGGTGGCAGGCTGTCCTGTGGAGAACACTGAAACCAAGATCCAAAATGCCTCCAGAAAACTAGTTGAGCCCCAAGTGAATAAGATAAGATTCAGAAAGAGACACTAAAGGAATTGGACTCCTGGCTGCATTTAGGATTATTGAACTGAACTGAAACTAAGGCTGCCTCCAGAAGCTCCCCAAGAGATCTGCTCCCAGAGAACAATTATACTTTTAGAGAAGAGAGCATTGCAAAAGGGACACCCATATACAAAAATTATTTGAGGCAGCCATTTTTCTATTGTCAAGAAATTGGAAAGTGAATGGACGCCCATCAGTTGGAGAATGACTGAATAAATTATGGTATATGAATGTTGTGGAATATTATTGTTCTGTAAGAAACAATCAGCAGTATGATTTCAGAAAGGCTTATAGAGAGTTACATGAACTGATGCTAAGTGAAATGATCAGAACCACAAGATCATTTTACACAGCAATCACACAATTTTATACTGATCAATTGTGATTGATGTGGCTCTTTTCCACAATGAGATGATTCAGACCAGTTCAATGATCTTATGATGAAGAGAGCCATCCACACCTAAAGAGAGGATTTGTGCTCTTTTTGTCATTGTTTGCCTGCATCTTATTTTCTTTCTCATTTTTCCATCTTTTATTTGATTTTTCTTTTGCAGCAAGATACTTATATGACTATGTATGTATGTGCTGGATTTTTTATATATTTCTTGTATGTAGAACATATATTTGATTAATTGGCTTTTAGGGTAGGGGATGGGGTAAGAAGGGAGAAAATTGGAACACAAGATTTTGTAAGGGTTAATGTTGAAAAAATATTCATGCATATGTTTTTTTTAAATTAAAAAAAATTAATTAAAAATAAATATTCCTTACACCCAAAATTACAGAGAAATAGAAATTTATTTCCATAGTTAATCAGTGGCTATTCACTTCCTTTAATGGAATATCTTCATAAAGTTTTTTACCTGAAGGATATATAAATATTTCTTGTTATCTTCTCATAGCTAGCCTGCTGTTGGTGTTGCTAGTCTTATGCCTCCCTCTGAGGTTCATGCTCTTTAAATGTACTGCTGAGAGTATTGTATTCTCGGAAAGAAGTTTGCCAGGAAACTTGCCATATGTCTTCCATCCATCTCAAATGATCATGTCCATGTGCACAGAGTCTATCATTTTCTGCTGTTACCTCATGGTCAGCCTTCTCAGGTGACAAGAAGAGCTGAACACTTCCCTTATTAGCCTTCCAATTACCATTTACTTCCAGGCATAAAGTAGAAAGGAGGGAAGGAGGCAAAGGCATAGTCTAGGTTTCTTTTATCTGTCTCAAATCAACCACTTCCTTCTGTACCAATAAAAGCCATCTTCTACCACATACTGCCAAACCATATCCCAACTGAAATTTGGAGAATTTGCAGGGCAAAGAAGACAATCTACCATTTGACTCCAATATTTCTGTCTCATTCTGAGCTTGTCTTTTGAGGGAAGAAGAAAAAGTAAGTTGGTGGAGAATGGTACTTCTTTTTCCTGCTGTCAATGTGTGTATCTGATGATGTCTCTGATTAGATAATTGGGAAGGGAGTCTTGCACCTGATCTGTCCCACACACATGCTTTTCTGAAATCAGCCTACTCATCATTACTTACAAAACAATAATAATTCTATTACATTCATATACCACATCTTATTCACCCATTCCCCAATTGATGACTATTTACTTATATTCTAATTCCTTGCCACCACTAAAAGCTGGTGCAAACAATTTTATACATGTGAATCCTTCCTCCTCTTTTATGATCCCTTTGGAACACATGTTTGGTTTCTTTGTGATTTAAATACTAATAAAAAATTTGAAGACTTCTCCATTTCCAGCAAGGAAAATTTAATGTCATGTTAGAAATGGTGATAAATATAATCTAAAAATGTCTAGATTTATTTAACTGTGAATTAAGCTTAAATATGAAAATATTAAGGAGGATTAGGAAGTATCTAATCTTAGGTTATACATTATCACAGACATCATGACAAAGTCAAGGAATTGAGTCAATAGGGCATTGCACAGAAATTGAATCATGTTTCATAGGTTTAGATCCTGACTATCAATCTCAAACAATCATTTAAATTCACTTAGGCATTAGAATTTAATTTTAAAAATTGGAAAAATAATGCTGACAATACCTGCTCTTATATTTACACTACCTTTGGAGTTGTTATGGGAATGCCCTCTGTAATTCCTAAGGAATTATATGATTTTCAATTGTTGCTCATTAAGTTTGTACCTTCTTTGTAACTGGTATCACATTTTCTACTTTTTCCAATCTATTGAGAGTAAATTATATAAAAGAAGGATTGACAATCCATAGACGGCGCATTAAACAACTTTTTAATGAAAATAATAATATGGTGGGGGAATGAAATTTTCTCTATATATTTAATTTTATCTAGTCCTATAATTTCATTGCTATAGAGATTGCCCATTATAGAAACTCCCTCAATCAATACATTTTGGCAACTCATCTGAAAAGTATTATTTTATAGAATTTCTCCAGGACACTGGAAATTTAAATGAATTACCTATGGTTACAAGACTAGCCTGTAAAAAAGGTAGGCACTGAATCTATATCTTCCTTACTTCAGAATTAGTATTCTAGTTATTGAACCATAATGCATCTTTAATTTATTTATGTATTTAATTATTTAGGCTCATTTATGGCATAAGATTATTACATCCCAACTCTGTGTTGAATGTAGCTACTCACTTTGAAATTTTAATCACAGTATAAGTCATCTGAAAAAAAGTGTTTAAATACTCCTGTTAAATATATCTAATTGCCTTCTTCCCTACACAAATACCTCCTTCAATCATCCTTAATTTTCAAAGCAAGCTCAAATAAGAAACTATATATAAGTTTTATGGTTATATATTGATCTAGAGATCCACATATGAACATTACTTCTGTTTTACTGTATTTTCATCTATTTTGTTATACATGACCTAATTACAATTTAATCCTACACTTAGAAGTGCTACCAATAGCAATGTACTTAACACCTGTGTCTTAAAAGGATACCAATAATCTCCCACTTAAATCATTTTTTGAAAGGCATTGGGGTTGAGTGGTTGGACAGTTACTAAGTGTTAAGTGTCTAAGGCCTGATTTGAACTCCTGAATCCAGGGCCGGTGCTCTATCTATTGCACCATCTAGCTGCTCTCCACAAAAAAACAAGTTTTCAAAGTTAGTATCATTCTTGACTTTTTTTTTCCTTTCATCACTATAATTAATTACTAAATCTTGTCCATGTTTCACAAAATCTCTTACAACTATTCATTTCTCTTTACTTTTGCTACCTCAAACTCATGTACTCATCATCTCTCCTATGATCTAGCCTCCTAATTGATCTCCTAACTTTTTGGGTCTCTTTTTCTTATTTTTAGTCCTTTTTCCATTCTACTTCCTATACAACTTCCAAAACACTTTCTTTAAGGTATAATTCTGAGTATATTACTTTCCTCAAATATCTTCATTGTCTATTACTTCTAGGATTAAAAAAATAAGATTTTCAGCCTGGAATTTAAAACTCTACACAAGGTTGGCACCCACCTGCCTCTCTAACATCATTTCAGATTGCTTTCTTCACACACAGTATGCTGTGAAAACTAGACCAAAATCAACCCACCCATTAGAATACTTTATCTTTAACCTCCCTAAAACACTTTGCATCATTCCCTTTGTATACAACTCACTCCTTCATTGTATTTACCTATCAAAATGAACTTTCTTCAATGTTCAGCTCAGGTGATTCTTCTTCCAGTAAACCTTTGCTAGCTATATTCATATTTCTCTGTTTCTAACTCTATTTTCTATCTTCTTTCCAAAAGCTATTCTCTTATGCCTCACATAATCTTGTCTTTCTTTATTTGTACATTCTATAATTTCTAGGAGAATAGAAACTTCTTGTGAACAAGTAAGCTCTGTTTCTGTTTTAACATACCTAGTGTCTTTAAAAGTTTCTTGTTCATAGTAAGTATTTAATAGACATTCATTGAGTTGAATAGTTTAGGGTGCAACATGTTAAGGTGTAAATACAAAAACTAAATTTAGGCTGAGAAAGGCCTGAATTCAAATCCTAATTCTACTGTACTTGTGACCTTGAACAGGTTATAACCTGTCTGGATTTCAGTTCACTCTTCAGTAGAATGAAGTGATTAGACTAAATACCCTCTAATTTCATTTCCAGCTCAATATTACAATACTTTATGGTTGACACAGGAAGCATCTTTCCAAATAGGTTCCATGTTGTGCTTTGAGTCTGACTATCCCTGATACTGTTGAATTAGCAAGATGGATAAATTCAAAGTTATTTAATTGGAAACAAAATTGTTTGTGAAAAACAGTTACATACAAAATGTACAACAATGCCCACCACTACATCATCTTTTAGAGAAATTTTATTTCAGAGATACTTTAAAAAATGTAGGTGCATTTATTCATTTAAACCACACAATAAAAAGTAAAAATCACAAAATTGGCTGCTAAATATTATATCTTCTTCCCAACTAGACAGAAAATACTGCAGGTGAAGAGTTATCTGGTTTGCACAATCAAATGTCTGCTGAATAGGTATTAGATGCATAACTTAGGAGACTATGAGTGGAGTGTTACTAGGTAAATTTCCCATTAATATACTGTCAATGTAATGAGGATACTGGTTGGGCATGCTGTACGATAGATCCATTAACAAGTTCAATAAATAGTAATGCAGCATAAAAGAAGAAGAAAAATAGTGTCAGATGGAAAATTCTTTGCAGTTTCCTCTTTGATCTGAAAGTTAAATATTTTGGGGAGAGACAGTATTTCCTTTGTGTACAGCAGCACTCTTTCTATAGTCCAATATGAATTTATTGGAGTGAAGTTCTGCTTGATATAATGTCAAAGCTCCAATCAGAACTTCTGAAAGTTTATGAAGCAGGTTATAGAGATTTGGAATATATCTCTACTGGTTGTACTACCACAAAAACTTCTCAAATCAACAAGAGATATTGCATTGTATTGGATACTAACTCTATTCTGATATATATATATATATATATATATGACAGCACTCACTTGATTATCTAGGTTGTAGTATGTTTGTTTTAGAACATTTTATTTTATAGCGATACCTTGCAAGGAATACAAAACATTTATAAGGTACATAATTGTAATGTTCTGGTTTGTTTTCTGGAGGTCTCTCAGGCAGTGTTCATTTCAGTAGAGTAATCACCACAAAAATAGCCAGGTGTTAAAGTCCAAATCCTTTATTATCTCCTTCACAATCTAGTCTCCTTGCTTGGGGCCCAGGCTAGCTTTCTTGAGGTCTTCCAGAGTCTTGGTTTCAGTGGAGAAGCAAAGGAGGACAGACCTGCCACCACGGTGATGTGAGATGGAATAAATCTCTGTGAATCCTAAGGCTTGTGCTTCAGCCTTCAGTCACCCAAAGGTGGATGATGGGATGCATTTTCTCTGAGTCTGTCCCAGCTTATATGATCTATTTTAATTACATTATCATAGGTATAAAGCTTGTAGAACTATATTAAGTACTAAGTACCTGTACTGAAGTAGAGAACTATTAATCACCATGCTAAACTAGACAACCATTGTATTATTAATTCCACTGATTTAGCACCTTGTAAGAATCCTTGTTTCAAGTACAAGAGTTCTGGCCCATAACACATAATAAGCATGTAGTGATTATTAAACTCCAAACCACTTGATGTTTTTTTTTCTTAGATTAGCTTTTGTATCTATGCATTTGACTATCATTTTTTCCTATTCTGAGTCACTTTTTGACCCCAAATTTCATGATGTCATGGAGGTCATGTCCTCTTTCAATTCAGAGAGATTACATATTTGCAAAAGGGTAACTTCAGTCAATTGTTGGAAAAATTGAATTAATACAAATTAACTATTGGAACACTGCCTTTGTTACTTACACAATGATGTCTAATATTAACATGAACAAAATACACTTTGTCCATTCTCAATTAAATCATCCAGTATGTCAACATCTGGAGAATTAAGAGCAAAAAAAGGACACATGTAATGAATTATTTTCACAATTGTTGTGATTGATGCTATTTCTTTTTACTGTAAATAAAAGAGTTACAAATATTAATAGACAGATGTAAAATGTAAATGCTCAAAAATGATGAAAATCAATGGGCCAGAAATTGATAGAAACATAACATGAGTGGGAGAAGAGAATTGAAACTGGATGCCAAGGGAAAAAAATGATGTGTAAAAAGAGAAAGCTACTGGAAGAGTCAGGGAAGAAAGAATCTTTTTGATAAAGATTGAAATAACCAATCAGCAGTCTTCTAGTTATAGGATCCAAGCAGAATAAAGTAAAGACTGAAAAACAAGAGAAGACTTTGGAAGACAGAGATGACAAGATTTCCACTTTCAACTCTTGTTTTACTTAAAAAGACTTAAACAAATGATCCGTGAGAACTGAGCATTTTAGAGCAGAAGAACTTCACTTGGAACTACAAGTAAAATAACACATTTGCAACTCCTCACACTAAAGGATGTTTAGTTGAACAAAAATTATTAAACATGTCATATATGCTAGGCCCTATGTGAAGTTTGAAAGGAATGATATAGTCAAGTAACTTCAATGTTCTTACATAACTTTATGTCTGTGATAAAATCCCACATTTTACAAGATTTTTCTAAGTTTGTATCAATACTAGTACTTTATCTCTGTGTTTATCTGTATAAATTATGTAAGCAGTTGTTTGTATGTTGTCTCCCTAATAATTTGTGACCTTTTGAGGTTAGGAATATTTTGTCTTTAAAAATAATCTTCAATACTTAGCACTTCAATACTTAGCTGAAGAATGGTAAGCTTTAATAAATGCTTATTGACTCAACAATATGACGGAAAGGACTTATGTTGGTTAGAGGGGTAGGAATAGAAAAAATAATGTCTGAAGAATATCCTATACATTAGTACTATCCTAAGCATGACAGTATAGTTATACACTATTTTTATAGCATTAATATGGAATAGAGACGAATATTAAGTGCAAAGGTTTCAGTTTAAAGAAGAAATGTTCATATTTATTTATATATTAATAATTAATTCTGGAACCTTTCTGCTTGAAAGCATTCAGGTACTTCTTAATGTAATTTGATATATGAAGATAACTTAAGCAAAAATGAAAATACAACATTCCCTTCATAATAATTTCTTTAAATTTTATGTAAGAAGACCACTAAAGTTAAACAGAATTTTGATATTTTATTGTTATATTTATAGTTATATTAGTAGGCTAAAAAAATAAGATTTTATAAGAATGATATTTTTCAGTCAAATTGAAATAAATTTAGACTCCCCGTCCATCCATCTCTTTGAACTTTTGTCTATTCTATAGAGAAGAGCCATTTAACTGTATAAGTGTTTAAACAGCAACAGAGCACTCTGGTTGACTGAAACCATTTGGGTTGCTATGGAATGAGTTCTGATTTTTTTTCAAGCATGAAACCATGGGGGTCTAGTCTACAAAACAGAGAAACTAGTGCTGTTCCTGTATTGAACCTTTTAAAAATTTTACTTGGATACAATTCAACAGTATAATTCCATGCCCCTAAAATAATATTTTATTTTTCCCAATTACCTGTAAATATAGTTTGCAACATTCACTTTTATAAGAATTTTAATTCCGAGAGGGCGGAGCCAAGATGGCGGAGAAGAAACACACAACTCAGTGAACGTCCTCACTCCCTCACAACCAATTAGATAAATTAAGTCTCAAAATTAGCTCAGGACTGATAGATACCACAAGGACTGGAAGCACGACTTACCAGCTGAAGAGAATCTGGAGTTTCAACAGGAAAGGTCAGTTCTCAGGGGAGGAATAAGAAAGACCAGCACAGACGGTGGGGTAGGGGCACACTGCGCCCATTGCGCTGGGAAGGGCTCTGGGATCAGAGAAGCCACTGAGGTAAAGGAATCTGGCACAGGCTGTTAGCTCTTCTCTGCTAATTATTTAGCAGTTCAGAAGAGAAAGCCAAAATATTTTAAAACTCAGATTAGATTTTCCCCGGACCCTGGGGGTGACTCAAGCACAGATCTTGGCACCAGGGGGTGTGGCCTCAGCTACCTCCTGAGAATAGTTAAGAGACTGACAAGTGGGTGGATACGGCCCAAGGCAACACACACTGCCTAGCTTAGCTGGAGGGAGTGGAACTCAGCTCCAGGAAATCCCAGAGAAGCGGAACCTTTGAACTAGGGACCGTGGTTTCTGGCAGACACTTCCAGTTTGAGCGCAGGGGCTTCTCACGTCACCTGCTGCAGACATCCACTCTCCACCCGGACACATAGGCTGGGCTTCTTGCTGTCTTCACTATTCTACGCCCTCGAAGCACAGTAGTGCTAATCACCTCTGAGGCACTTCCATGGAGGGGGTGGGGAACTCTCTCCCAGAGCTCTCTCTTAGCTCAAGCTCAGGAGCCGCTGCATCCATCCGGTCTGGGAGGAAGCTGGTAAAGAAGTAAATAATTTCCTACCCCAGAGACAGACCCCAAAAGATTTTTTTTAAGTATGAGCAAAAAAGCTAGAAAAACCATAGATTCCTTCTATACAGAGAAAGAGCGGGTGTCCAACCCCGAGGAAGTTGACAGCAGAGAATCAGATAACAACCTAAAGGGGAACGATTCCTGCCCCCCATCACATAACTCTCTCCTAGAAGAAGCTCTTAAAAAATTGAGGGAGATCGAAGAAAAATGGGGAAAAGAAAGGGAAGTTATGATAGAGAATAACAATGTTCTGAAATTGGAGTTGGAAAAAATAAAGAATGCACAGGAGATGCAGGGAAACAAAATTAGTGAATTAGAAAAGGTTAAAAAAACACAGGAAAGTAGGATTTCTGAATTGGAAAAGATAAAAAAGTCTCAAGAAAATAGAATTTCTGAATTGGAAAAAGAAAATAATTCTCAAAAAAAAATTAGGGAAATGGAAAAAAATTCAATAGAGCAAAATAATTCATTTAAAAACGAAATTGGGCATTTACAAAAAGAACTAAAAACTGTGAAAGAAGAAAATAACTCCTTAAAAGTCAGGATGGAACAAATAGAAATGAATGATTCACAAAGAACCCAAGAATCAGTCAAACAAAACAAAAAAAATGAGAAGCTGGAGAACAACGTCAAATACTTACTGGGAAAATCTATAGACCTGGAAAATAGATCTAGGAGAGATAATCTGCGGATTATTGGACTTCCAGAAAACTATGACCAAAAAAAGAGCCTAGATTCTATTTTACAGGAAATTATCAAAGAGAACTGTCCAGAGATAATAGAAACAGAAGGGAAAGTAGATGTGGAAAGAATTCATCGAACTCCTTCTGAAATAGACCCTAAAAAAAGAACACCACGGAATATTGTGGTTAAGCTGCAGAATTACCACACAAAGGAGAAAATCCTGCAAGCAGCTAGAAAAAAACAATTTAAATACCAAGGTGCCACAATAAGGGTCACCCAAGATCTGGCTGCCTCCACATTAAAAGATAGAAGGGCCTGGAACCTGATATTCCGAAAGGCAAAAGATCAAGGACTGCAACCAAGAATGAACTACCCAGCTAAGTTTAGCATCTTTTTCCATGGAAGAAGATGGTCATTCAATGAAACAGAGGAATTCTATATGTTTCTAAGAAAAAAACCAGACTTAAACAAAAAATTTGATCTACATCCACAAGACTAAAGAGAAACAGAAAAAGGTACACAGAACCCTTGAGAACTGTAACTCTGTTGTGGGTATATAAAAAATACTCAAGGATAATTTGATTTTACTGATATAAAAGAAAAAAAAGGGGGGTGTGGTAAAGGGAAGGAGGTCGGTTCAGAAAAAGGGGAAGGAGTGATAAAAAGAGGGAAACTACATCCCAGGAAGAGACATAGAAAATACACCATATCTGAGGGAACTTAGTGAGGGGGAAAAATCATTGTGTGAATCTTACTCTCATCAGAAGAGGCTCAAAGAGTAAATAATTAACATATTTGTTTTTCAGAGAATTTTCTCTCACCTCATTAAAAGGGGGGAGAGGAAAAGGGGAAAGGAAAAGGAGAATAAGTGAAGGGACTTGGAGGGAGGGGGGAGGGATCCTAAAAAAAAAGAAAAAAAAAGAGGGAGGGTTGCGCATCACAAGGGGGGTCTGTAAATTAAATATCGGGGAGGGGGATCAGGGGGGTCAAGGGAAAAAAGTATAATCTGGGGATAATACGATGGCAGGAAATACAGAATTAGTAATTTTAACTGTAAATGTAAATGGGATGAACGATCCCATCAAACGGAGACGGATAGCAGATTGGATCAAAAAGCAGAACCCTACAATATGTTGTCTACAGGAAACACACTTAAAGCAGGGAGATACATACAGCGTAAAGGTAAAAGGTTGGAACAGAGCCTATTATGCTTCAGGTAAAGCCAAAAAAGCAGGGGTAGCTATCCTTATCTCAGATCAAGCAAAAGCAGAAGTAGATCTCGTTAAAAAAGATAAGGAAGGAAACTATATCCTGCTGAAAGGTAGCATAAATAATGAAGCCATATCAATACTAAACATATATGCACCAAGTGGTATAGCATCTAACTTTCTAAAGGAAAAGTTAAGAGAACTGCAAGAAGAAATAGACAGTAAAACTATAATAGTGGGAGATCTCAACCTTGCACTCTCAGATTTAGACAAATCAAACCACAAAACAAACAAGAAAGAAATTAAAAAAGTAAATAGAACATTAGAAAAACTAGGTATGATAGACCTTTGGAGAAAACTGAATGGCAATAGGAAGGAATATACTTTCTTCTCAGCAGTTCATGGATCCTATACAAAAATTGACCATATATTAGGACATAAAGATCTCAAAATTAAATGTAGGAAGGCAGAAATAATAAATGCCTTCTTCTCAGATCACAATGCAATAAAAGCTACATTCAGTAAAAAGTTAGGGGTAAATAGACCAAAAAGTAATTGGAAACTAAATAATCTCATCTTAAAGAATGACTGGGTGAAAGAGCAAATTATAGAAACAATTAACAATTTCACCCAAGATAATGATAATGATGAAACATCATATCAAAATCTTTGGGATGCAGCTAAAGCGGTAATAAGGGGAAATTTTATATCTTTAGAGGCTTATTTGAAGAAAATTGAGAAAGAGAAGATTAACGAATTGGGCTTACAACTTAAAAGGCTAGAAAAAGACCAAATTATAAACCCCCAACCAAAAATTAAACTCGAAATACAAAAATTAAAAGGAGAAATCAATAAAATTGAAAGTAAAAAAAACTATTGAATTAATAAATAAAACCAAGAGTTGGTTTTATGAAAAAGCCAATAAAATAGATAAACCTTTGGTAAATTTGATCAGAAAAAAGAAAGAGGAAAATCAAATTGATAGTCTTACAAATGAAAAGGGGGATCTTTCCACCAATGAAGAGGAAATTAGAGAAATAATAAGGAGTTACTTTGCCCAACTTTATGCCAATAAATTTGATAACTTAAGTGAAATGGATGACTTTCTCCAAAAATATAGGCTCCCTAGATTAACAGAGGAGGAGATAAATTGCTTAAATAGTCCCATTTCAGAAAAAGAAATAGAACAAGCTATTAATCAACTCCCCAGGAAAAAATCCCCAGGGCCAGATGGATTCACATGTGAATTCTACCAAACATTTAAAGAACAATTAGCCCCAATGTTATATAAATTATTTGAAAAAATAGGGGATGAAGGAGTCCTACCAAACTCCTTTTATGACACAGACATGGTACTGATACCTAAACCTGGTAGATCGAAAACTGAGAAAGAAAATTATAGACCAATCTCCTTAATGAATATTGATGCTAAAATCTTAAATAAGATATTAGCAAAAAGACTTCAGAAAATCATCTCCAAGATAATACACTATGATCAAGTAGGATTTATTCCAGGAATGCAGGGCTGGTTTAATATTAGGAAAACTATTAATATAATTGACCATATTAATAATCAAATTAATAAGAACCATATGATCATCTCAATAGATGCAGAAAAAGCATTTGACAAAATCCAACATCCATTCCTACTAAAAACTCTTGAGAATATAGGAATAAATGGATTATTCCTTAGAATAATCAGGAATATATATTTAAGACCGTCAGTAAGCATAATATGCAATAGAAATAAACTGCAACCTTTCCCAGTAAGATCAGGAGTGAAACAAGGTTGCCCACTATCACCATTACTATTCAATATAGTACTAGAAACGCTAGCCTCGGCAATAAGAGCCGAGAAAGAGATTCAAGGAATTAGAGTAGGAAATGAGGAAATCAAACTATCACTTTTTGCAGATGACATGATGGTATACTTAGAGAACCCCAAAGACTCTGCTAAAAAGCTACTAGAAATAATTCAAAATTTCAGCAAAGTGGCAGGATACAAAATAAATCCACATAAATCCTCGGCATTTTTATATATCACTAACAAAATGCAACAGCAAGAGATACAAAGAGAAATTCCATTCCAAACAAATGTTGAGAGTATAAAATATTTGGGAATCCATCTACCAAAGAAAAGTCAGGAATTATATGAGAAAAATTACAAAACACTTGCCACAAAAATAAAATCAGATTTAAATAATTGGAAAGACATTCAGTGCTCTTGGATAGGCCGAGCGAATATAATAAAGATGACAATACTCCCCAAACTAATCTATTTATTTAGTGCTATACCAATCAGACTCCCAAGAAACTATTTTAATGACCTAGAAAAAATAACAACAAAATTCATATGGAAGAATAAAAGGTCAAGAATTGCAAGGGAACTAATGAAAAAAAACTCAGAGGAAGGTGGTCTAAGTGTACCTGATCTAAAGCTATATTATATAGCAGCAGTCACCAAAACCATTTGGTATTGGCTACGAAATAGACCGGTAGATCAGTGGAACAGATTAGATACAAAGGACAAAAAAGGGTACATCTATAGCAATCTAATCTTTGACAAACCCAAAGATTCCAACATTAGGGATAAAAATTCATTATTCGGAAAAAACTGTTGGGAAAACTGGAAATTAGTATGGCAGAAATTAGATATGGATCCACACTTAACACCATATACCAAGATAAGATCAAAATGGGTCCATGATTTAGGCATAAAGGGGGAGATAATAAATAGATTAGAGGAACAGAGGATAATCTACCTCTCAGACTTGTGGAGGAGGAAGGAATTTATGACCAGAGGAGAACTAGAGATCATTATTGATCACAAAATAGAAGATTTTGATTACATCAAACTAAAAAGTTTCTGTACAAATAATACTATTGCAAACAAGATTAGAAGGGAAGTAACAAATTGGGAAAATATTTTTAAAAACAAAAGTTCTGACAAAGGTCTCATTTCCAAAATATATAGAGAACTGACCCTAATTTATAAGAAACCGAACCATTCTCCAATTGATAAGTGGTCAAAGGACATGAACAGACAATTCTCAGAGGAAGAAATTGAAACTATATCCACTCACATGAAAGAGTGTTCCAAATCACTACTGATCAGAGAAATGCAAATTAAGACCACTCTGAGATACCACTACACACCTGTCAGATTGGCTAAGATGACAGGAACAAATAATGACAAATGTTGGAGGGGATGTGGGGAAACTGGGACACTAATACATTGCTGGTGGAGTTGTGAAAGAATCCAGCCATTCTGGAGAGCAATCTGGAATTATGCCCAAAAAGTTATCAAACTGTGCATACCCTTTGACCCAGCAGCGCTACTACTGGGATTATATCCCAAAGAAATACTAAAGAGCGGAAAGAGACATATATGTGCCAAAATGTTTGTGGCAGCTCTTTTTGTTGTAGCTAGAAACTGGAGGATGAATGGATGTCCATCAGTTGGAGAATGGTTGGGTAAATTGTGGTATATGAAGGTTATGGAATATTATTGCTCGGTAAGAAATGACCAGCAGGAGGAATATAGAGAGGCCTGGAGAGACTTAAATCAACTGATGCTGAGTGAAATGAGCAGAACCAGAAGATCACTGTACACCTCAACAACAATACTGTATGAGGATGTATTCTGATGGAAGTGGAAATCTTCAACATAAAGAAGATCCAACTCACTTCCAGTTGATCAATGATGGACAGAGGTAGCTGCACCCAGAGAAGAAACACTGGGAGGGGAATGAAAATTGTTAGCACTAATATCTGTCTGCCCAGGTTGCATGTACCTTCGGATTCTAATGTTTATTGTGCAACAAGAAAATGATATTCGCACACATGTATTGTACCTAGACTATATTGTAACACATGTAAAATGTATGGTATTGCCTGTCGTCGGGGGGAGGGAATAGAGGGAGGGGGGGTAAATTGGAAAAATGAATACAAGGGATAATATTATAAAATATATATATATATATATATATATATATATAATAAAAAAAATAAATAAAAAATAAAAATAAAATAAAAAAAAAGAAAATTAAGATTTATGTGATAAGCAATTATCTTTTTACTAATGATGATCATTCTTGATCAAATAATAAATTATCTGAATCTTGCTACAAAAGAAAAAAAAAAAAAAAAGAATTTTAATTCCAATTTTCTCCCTTTTTCTATTCCCTCTCCCCTCTCCAAAATGGTAAACATTTTGGTTTAGACATAGGTTAGAAAAAGGTTACACATATATAATCATATTAAACATATATCCACAATAGTCATGTTGTGAAAGAAAAATAAAAAACAAAAAGGGAAACCCACAAGAAATAAAAACAACAACAAAATCTGCCTGATATTTTTTTCTTAGGTAAAGGGACATTTCTCAGATAGGGTTACTGTCTCAGAGGCAAGAGTCATGAGAGTTCTCAATAGCAGCTGCTGAGGAGTAGACTTCAGTGGTCATTATCTAATGAAAATGAAAATGTTTAATGACAGAAATGAAAAGATCATGTCCTGAGGATGGCAACATTTTTATGGATAATGACTCATTGTAATGAAGTAAAATGCTAGCTATGGAATCTAAAAGGCAATAATCTAATAAGTCTAGCAGAAAGTTATAATTAAGGGAAATCTCCTGAAAACTTAATGAACAGAAAAGGTCTTCCAGAGTTAGGGTTTGGGAATTATCCCTTGGTCCCACATATTCTTTAAATATGTGCTTCATTACATTTGTACTTTAAGCTTGAACTCATTCTCCTCATTTTTTTTAATTGTGGAAGGTGGGGAAGTTTCTCAGGTTGGGAATCCAGTTATTAAAGTTTAAAATTTTTTTAACACTTTTGCGATACCTTTTCAGAAGAAAATGCCCTTTCCTGAAAGTTAATATAGTGTTATGGGCCAGAACTATGTAGTTGGAACAAGGATTCTTAGAAGGTCTTAAGTCAGTGGAATTGATAAGACAATGGTTTATCAAATTTAGTATGGTGATTAATAGTTATCTAGTTCAGCATGATTGAATTAATGTTAGAACAAATAATGGTTCCCTAATAATATAATGATTGGTTTATATTTAGTATACAGCATATAAGTTGGGACAAACTCAGCCAGAGCGATTCATTCTATCTCCCACCTTTGTGGTGGCTGGAGGCTGGAGCATAAGCTCTTGGACTGAGATAAACTTCAAGAAGAGACCATCCTGGTGATCCTCCTGCCTCCTCCACAGAAACCAAGACACATTTCAGAGGACCTCAAGAAAACTAGTGAAGCCCCAAACAAGGAAACTAGATTGTGAAGGAGAAAATAAAGAATTTGGACTTTAACACCTGGCTATTCTCATGTTTATTACTCAACTGAAAAGAAGGCTGGTCCAGAGATCTCCAGAAAACCAACCAGAACACTACATTTGGCTGCCAAACATGGGGCTAAGGACCTACATATGTGACCCAGAAATTAGGGTGAGTACAAAAATAGATAAGAAGAAAACTTTGTTAAGGGGTAAACTAGTGTTTCAAATGAAATGAGACAAATTTTTAGAAAGGTGCCTTCTCCACCACAAGTATTGTGTGTACAAAACATGGTTACACTGATAAAAAAAACCAAGGTTTAATTTGGTCGTAACTTGGGAGCAGATCATTGGACTTTTAGAAATGTTACATCCCCTTGGTTTGCTAAGGAAGAAGAATTAGATTCAGAAAAGTGGAAACTAGTAAGAGAACAACTAAGTGAATATTATAATGATTATGGCCCTCATTTATTTCCTAAAGAAACATTCTATACATATAACAATACAATTGGCTTTAAGGAATTACATAAGCTATAGAATAAGGGAAAAGAAGAAAGTACATGAGGGGAGGATACTGCCAAACTAGGTGAAAAGCATGAAGAATTAGACAAGAATGAAGGTAAGTATAAGGCTTATGAAATTAAGGACTGTGGTGCTTTATAGCAGAAGTCATTAGGGTATTCCCATCCCCTGACCTACTCCCTTCAATTAACCCTTTATGGGTGAAGGGAGAAGGAGAAGAGGGAGGGGCAGTGACACAATTAGCACCATCTATGAAGCAGCTAATGACAAGATTACAAAAGGCACTAGGTAAAAAAGAAGGATAGGATATATCTTATATATTAGAAGCATATCCTGTGATTGGAGAATTTGATTCTTCAAGTCAAGCCAAAAGAAGTTACATTTCTTTTGATCTGAAAAAAGTCAAAGATTTGGAAAAGTGTTACTCTGTTTATAGGGCTACATCATCTTAGGTTATGATGGTATTTGAGAATTTGACTTAATGACATTTTAACCCCTAGTGATTGGAAATCTATAGCAAGGACATGTTTAAGACCTGGACAAAACTTGCTGTAGCTTTTGGAGTATAGTAAACTATGTAGACTATAACCCCAAGGAAATAGGCAAACTAGAGTTAATATGCAAATCACCTTTGAAGCAAATAAAGGTCAGTATGCAGATGCTTTAGCACAGCTTAATTACCCTTTGATAGCATATGAACAAATTGCTGCAGTTACTATCAAAGCATGGGACACCCTCCCAGGAAAACAAGATAGAGGAGAAGCCTTCATGAAAATAGAGCAAGGTCCAAATGAACCCTTTGTTGATTTTGTGGGATGTCTGCAAACAGCTGTCATACAAACGATTGCAACAGGAATAATGATAAAACAACTTGCTAGAGAAAATGCTAATGCAATTTGTAGAAGAATCATGCTGGGACTACACAAGGATGCTCCTTTAGAAGAGATCATGATCATAAGATGCTGTGCCACAGTGGGCATAAATGTCTTTTATCCCCAAGTTATGATGCAGAACATAAGAAGGCAGGGCCCCTTGTGGCACAGGACTTCCAGAGAGACCCACCAATGCTTTCAATGTATTAAAAATAGGACATCTGAAAGCACAATGTTGGCATAGAGATAGAATGAGAGGACAGGGTGATAGAACAAGACCCAAAACCCTATATCCAAAATGCTTCCACCGGGCCTTAGAATGTAGACTGACATAGTGAAATGAGAGGCAGCGTCCAGCTCCAAGACTGCAAAAACAAAACAAAACAAAACAAAACAAAACAAACAAACAAACAAAAAAAGCAGGCAGGGTATGATGACAGTCAAGTTTACACCCAGAGAGTCTTTAGAAGTTCAATACTCTGATATGATCAATCAGAAAAGCAATCAGATGGGAGAAAGGGATTACAATTGGGGACAATACAGGCTTTTTAAGCCAACAGAAAAACAGTGTCCAGGGGGAGCAACACCAATGTAATTGCCAGGTTTTGAAGAGAGATCCAGAAAGTGGTGAATGGAAGGGACCAGATATGTTAACTGTTTAGGGGAGAGGATTTTCTTGAATCTCTACAGATGGAGAAGGAATCAGATGAGTACCAATGAGCACCTTGACAGAGACAGAAAAAGAGGAAAGACCTCAAAACAAAGGAGAAGACCTAAGAGACATCTGACACTGAAAGAACATGGCTGATAATGAAATTTTTGCAGGACTTTAAAATAAGCAGGAATGATTGGATAATCTGAGACATGATAAGACTGATTCAGGACTTCAAAATCTGCAGGAATCATTGAATTCTCTGACACATGTTGAGTCTATTGTAGGACTTCAAAACTTGCAGGAATCATTTACTTCCTTGACACCTGAAGTAATGAACCATAGATTGGTTTTGCCTATTTCTAGGACTTACAGATATGTATAATTCCTCATGTTGATTCATGTTGTTTGTTATGTAAAACCTTCCATGTTGATGAATTTATGTATATGTGTTTCAAGTGGGACCCTTCAGAAACCTGCTAATGTGGTTTGATTACCCATTTCCCTTTGGTATTTTCATCTCCCTTCCTGAGACTTCAGGGAGTATGTGATCAGGATCTTTTTTTTGGGTTTTAACCTCCCTGAGAAGTCACAGAGGGCATGACTAAACAACTTGTAAGAATCCTTGTTTCAAGTACAGAGTTCTGGCCCATGACATTATAGTTTTGTTGCTTAATTTAAAATAGAAAGTATATTGAATGGGCCTCAGGAACAGTATTTCTTAAAATTCTATCCAACTTGTTAGAATTTTTGGGAACCTGAGGGTAGAGTAGTAGTCACCCACAATATGGGTAACAACAAATGCCTTTGGAGTTGGGGGAACAAAATTAGAGGAAGTTTTCTGTAACAAAATTAGGTACAACATAAATTACAAAGTGGTAGATATCCAGTCAGTCAACATAAGCAAACTTTATTTTGTTTGTTTTCTGTTTATAATGATAGTCATTGTACAATGCACTGAGAATACAAATAGAAGGGAAAAATATTGTCCCTGCTCTCATTATAAAGGAAATGAATATATAAGATATATACTGTATTCAGATAGAAAGCATTAGCAGCAAGAAATAAAAAGAAAAGGAAGGCTTCATGCAGAATATTTTATGTGAATTGCCATGTAAATGATGCCAGGAGGTAGAAGGCAGTGAAGAAAAGCATCCTAGGGATGATGTACATCCAAGGAAATGGTTGCTGTGTTATGAAGAGTTGTTGCCAGGAAAATCTACAATATTAGTGTTGTTTGCTAATAGAGTATGTATAAGGAAACAACTTGTAAAAGAGATTGGAAAGGTAGAAAGGGGTCAGGTTGTTTCAAGAATAAAATGCCACTTAAGGATTATATATGATCCTAAAGGAAATAGAATTATAATTCAATTTCTTTAATATTGATGCAAAAATCTTAAATAAAATATTAGAAAAGAGATTACAGAAAGTTATCTCCAGGATAATACACTATGACCAAGCAGGATTTGTACCAGGAATGCAGGGCTGTTTTAATATTAGGAAAACTATTAGCACAATTGACTATATCAATAATGAAACTAACAAAAATCAAATGATTATCTCAATAGTTGCAGAAAAAAAGCATTTAATGACATCCAAAATAAATCCTACTAAAGAGCATAGGAATAAAATAAGATTGTAGGAAAGAACAATGATGAATGTTGGAGGGGATATGGGAAAACTGGGACACTAATTCATTATTGTTGGAATTGTTTATGGATCCAACTCTTCTGGAGAGCAATTTGGAACTGTGCCCAAAGGATATCAAGCTGTTCATACTCTTTGATCCAGCAGTGTTTCTAATGGGTTTATATCCCAAAACGATCTTATAGGAGGGAAAGGGACCCACATATGCAAAAATGTTCATGGCAGTCCTTTTTTTAGTGGAAAGAAACTGGAAAATGAGTGGCTGCCAATCAATTGGAAAATGATGAATAAGTTATAGTTCATGAAATTATTGTTCCATAAATAGCAATCAGCAGGACGATTTCAGAGAGGCCTGAAGAGAATTGCATGAGTAACGTATGCTAAGTAAAATTAGCATAACCAGATCATGATACATGGCAACCACAAGATTTTATGATGATCAGTTCTGATTTGGCACTTCTCAACAATGAGGCAATTCAAACCAGTTACCCTATGTAATATTCTTCTCTAAGATTCTTTGAGAGCAGATCTCGTGGGGGGCTTCTTGAGGCAGCCTTCATTTTAGTTCAGATTAATAATCACCCGGAATACAGCCAGGAGTTAAAGCCCAAATTCTTTACTGTCTCCTTCAAAATCTTATCTCCTTCACTTGGAGCTTGGATAGTTCTTATTAGAGGCCTTCTGTAGTCTTGGTTCCAAGAGCTTAAGCTGCCTTCTCTGGCTTGTGAATCTTCCAGAGTGCATCCTGGTTTAGGCTCCTATCTTATATATATATATATATATATATATATATATATATATATATATATATATATATATATATATATATATATATATGCTTTTTTTTTTTTTAGGCTGGGATTAAGTGACTTTCCCAGGGTCACACAGCTAGGAAGTGTTAAGTATCTGAGATGAAACCAGGGCTGGTGCTTTATCCACTTCATCACCTAGTTGCCCTTATATGCTCTCTTAAAGGTGTGAATCTTGTGGATCCCTAGTAAGTACTAAGTACATTACTGAACTACAGAACTGTTAAGTACCATGCTGAATTAGATAATTATTGTCTCTATCAATTCCAGTAACTTAGCACCTTGTAAGAATCCTAACAACCATGATCTTATGATGAAGACAGCCATCTACGTCCAGAAAGAAGATCGTGGGAATGGAGTGCGTAGCACAATGGAGCATTCTCATGCTTTTTTTTTGTTGTTTGCTTGCATTTTCTTTCTCACTTTTTTTTTTCCTTTTTGATTTGATTTTTCTTGTGAAGCAAGATAATTCTATAAATTTATATGCATATATTAAACTTAATATATGCATATATATTTTACCATGTTTTATGTATATTGGATTATTGGATTACTTACTATCTAGGGGAAAGGGTGAGCAGAAGAGGCAGAAATTAGAACACAGAGTTTTGCAAGGGTTAATGTTGAAAAATTATCCATGCATATCTTTTGAAAATTAAAAAGCTTTCATTAATAAAGAACATATAAAAAGTTTGGATTTAGTGAGAAGGGAAATGCATTAGCAACTGTTGTGATCAAGATAGATTTGGGAGTGCAATGGAAACTAGAGATCAGAAAAACTGCCTTGTAGAAAGAACCATTTCACCTAAAACATGAAAGAATATGATAAATGCAAAGAAATAGAGAACAAGCTATCAGTGCCTTATAGTTTTTGACCCTAAATACTGGAAGTCAGATTATCTGAACTACTATCCTATGACTCTCACCATCTGTGTGCCCATAACAAAAATTAGTCAGACTTGTGTTTTTCAATTTTTTCCATCTTCCAAAAGATAAAAACAACAGAGGAAATATTACAGTTAAAAGTAAAGAATTTAATCTTGAAGGTGTTGATATTCTTAATTTTTTTAGAGAAACGTGAATGACTGTCATTACCTTGAACAACTGCAGAAAATGGATAATTGTTCATTATTTATTGACCTATTAGAATATGTTATGTTAGTAAATGTAACCACATTTCAGATTTAATCACTTCTGCCTTTCTAGTTGTTTATATGATAAAGTAATGTCTTGGGGAGGGGAAGGAACATATAGTGAGAAAATTTATCTTCATTTCTTTTGTATTGCATTTGAAATAAACTGAAAACAATTTAAGAAAGATGTATTAAGCAGGGAGATTGATATTACTGCATTGGGCTTCTTTGTCCAGTAAAGTGATCCATCTGATTTTTGAAGGGAAGCAAAATTGATTTTCAAAGACAATTTGAAATAATACTTGAAGAAGTAGCTTTGGCACAATAAAAACAAATATTCAAATAAAAGGAGGAAAGGAAATGTGGAGAGTACCATTATGTCAGATATCCATTTACCTTCATTATATTGACTCTGGATGTCTTTTAGCAGGCACAGGCATGTTTTGATGGTTGATTTAATGAGCATTACCTCACTGATTAACTGGGCCATCACAAGGATCTCGCTATTTTCCAAGAAAACAAGTGTGGTGCAATGGGAAGAAGAAAGTATCTGCAGTCAGATAATAACTTGAGATCCCAACCCTTAGTTACTTGGGAAAATCAAATGGCTTTTCTATTATTCAGATAACTTTACTTAATTATAAAATTAGGGAATTGGAAAAACTGAGCAATAAGGTCCCTTATAATTTTAAACATGTGATTCATTGAGAATCTCGTAAACATGTGATAACTTAAGCATAACATCCTCTATGAAATCCTGAGATTAATTATATATAAATATATATATATATATATATATACATATATATATGTATATATATATAACATTTCTTTCTTTATAAGTCTCCTTTGGTTATAAAATTAGAAAATCACTGAATAAAATTGTATTCTCTAAAATGCCAAATTTTGGAAAATTGCAATATCTGAATAATTGAAAGTGAAAACAATACAATGGAGCAATGGAAAAAATTCATGATAGGGACAACTAATTACCAATAATAGTACATGTTCAAGAACTGACATAGAAATACAAGAGTGGAGCAAGAGTGTAGCAAAAGTAAAAGAAAACAGACTCACCAAGTGACCCACTGCTACCCTTCAAAATATCTTTTTTTTTCAACTTTTTATTTTCAAAAAATATGCATGCATTAATTTTCAACATTGACAGTTGCATAGCCCAGTGTTCCAAATCTTCACCTCCTCCCCCCACCCTCTCTCCTAGATAGTAAGCAATCCAATATATGCTATGCAATATTCAATATATGTAAACATATTTATACAATTATCTTTTTTTATAATATTATCCCTTGTATTCATTTTTCCAAATTATCTACCCCTCCCTCCACTCCCTCCCCCTGATGACAGCTAATCCAATACATTTTACATGTGTTACAATATAACCTAGATACAATATATGTATGTAAATACCATTTTCTTGTTGCACATTAAGTAGTAGATTCCGAAGGTATAAGTAACCTGGGTAGATAGACAGTACTGCTAACAATTTACATTCACTTCCCAGTGTTCCTCCTCTGGGTGTAGTTATTTCTGTCCATCATGGATCAACTGGAAGTGAGTTGGATCTTCTTTATGTTGAAGATATCCATTTCCATCAGAATACCTCTTCATACAGCACTGAAGTGTACAGCGATCTTCTGGTTCTGTTCATTTCACTAAGCATCATTTGATGTAAGTCTCTCGAAACCTCTCTTTATTCTTCCTGCTGGTCATTTCTTACAGAGCAATAATATTCCATAACCTACATATACCATAATTTACCCAACCATTCTCCAATTGATGGACATCCATTCAACTTCCAGTTTCTAGCTACAACAAAAAGAGCTGCCACAAACATTTTGGCACATACAGGTCCCTTTCCACTCTTTAGTATTTCTTTGGGATATAATCCCAATAGCAGCAATGCTGGGTCAAAGGGTATGCACAGTTTGATAACTTTTTGGACATAGTTCCAAATTGCTCTCCAGAATGGTTGGATTCTTTCACAACTCCACCAGCAATGTATCAGTGTCCCAGTTTTTCCACATCCCCTCCAACATTCATCATTATTTCTTCCTGTCATCTTAGCCAATCTGACAGGTGTGTAGTGGTATCCCAGAGTTGTCTTAATTTGCATCTCTCTGATCAGTACTGATTTGGAAGACTCTTTCATATGAATGGAAATAGTTTCAATTTCACCATCTGAGAATTGTCTGTTCATATCCTTTGACCATTTATCAATTGGAGAATGGTTTGATTTCTTATAAATTGGGGTCAGTTCTCTATATATTTTGGAAATGAGACCTTTGTCAGAACCTTTAACTTTAAAAATATTTTCCCAATTTGTTACTTCCATTCTAATCTTCTTTGCATTAGTGTTGTTTGTACAGAAACTTTTTTAGTTTGATGTAATCAAAATCTTCTATTTTGTGATCAATAATGATCTCTAGTTCTCCTCTGGTCATAAATTCCTTCCTCCTCCACAGGTCTGAGAGGTAGACTATTCTCTCTTCCTCTAATCTATTTATTATCTCATTCTTTATGCCTAAATCATGGACCCATTTTGATCTTATCTTGGTATATGGTGTTAAGTGTGGATACATATCTAATTTCTGCCATACTAATTTCCAGTTTTTCCAACAGTTTTTTCCAAATAATGAATTTTTGTCCCTAATGTTGGTATCTTTGGGTTTGTCAAAGATTAGGTTGCTATAGATGTACCCTTTTTTGTCCTTTGTAGCTAATCTGTTCCACTTATCTACTGGTCTATTTCTTAGCCAATAGCAAATGGCTTTGGTGACTGCTGCTATATAATATAGCTTTAGATCAGGTACACTTAGACCACCTTCCTCTGAGTTTTTTTTTTTCATTAGTTCCCTTGCAATTCTCAACCTTTTCTTCTTCCATATGAATTTTGTTGTTATTTTTCTAGGTCATTAAAATAGTTTCTTGGGAGTCTGATTGGTATAGCACTAAATAAATAGATGAGTTTGGGGAGTATTGTCATCTTTATTATATTCGCTCGGCCTATCCAAGAGCACTGAATGTCTTTCCAATTATTTAAATCTGACTTTATTTTTGTGGCAAGTGTTTTGTAATTTTTCTCATATAATTCCTGACTATTCTTTGGTAGATGGATTCCCAAATACTTTATACTCTCAACATTTGTTTGGAATGGAATTTCTCTTTGTATCTCTTCCTGCTGCGTTTTGTTGGTGATATATAAGAATGCTGAGGGGCGGAGCCAAGATGGCGGAGAAGAAACACACTACTCAGTGAACGTCCTCACTCCCTCACAACCAATTAGATAAATTAAGTCTCAAAATTAGCCCAGGACTGATAGATACCACAAGGACTGGAAGCACAACTTACCAGCTGAAGAGAATCTGGAGTTTCAACAGGAAAGGTCAGTTCTCAGGGGAGGAATAAGAAAGACCAGCACAGACGGTGGGGTAGGGGCACACTGCGCCCATTGCGCTGGGAAGGGCTCTGGGATCAGAGAAGCCACTGAGGTAAAGGAATCTGGCACAGGCTGTTAGCTCTTCTCTGCTAATTATTTAGCAGTTCAGAAGAGAAAGACAAAATATTTTAAAACTCAGATTAGATTTTCCCCGATCCTGGGGGGTGACTCAGCAAATCTCTTGGCACCAGGGGGTGTGGCCACAGCTACCTCCTGAGAATAGTTAAGAGACTGACAAGTGGGTGGATATGGCCCAAGGCAACACACACTGCCTAGCTTAGCTGGAGGGAGTGGAACTCAGCTCCAGGAAATCCCAGAGAAGCGGAACCTTTGAACTAGGGACCGTGGTTTCTGGCAGACACTTCCAGTTAGAGCGCAGGGGCTTCTCACGTCACCTGCTGCAGACATTCACTCCCCACCCGGACACATAGGCTGGGCTTCCTGCAGTCTTCACTATTCTACGCCCTCGAAGCACAGTAGTGCTAATCACCTCTGAGGCACCTCCAGGGAGGGGGTGGGGAACTCTCTCCCAGAGCTCTATCTTAGCTCCGGCGCAGGAGCCCCTGCATCCATCCAGTCTGGGAGGAAGCTGGTAAAGAAGTAAATAATTTCCTACCCCAGGGACAGACCCCAAAACATTTTTTAAGTATGAGCAAAAAAGCTAGAAAAACTATAGATTCCTTCTATACAGAGAAAGAGCGGGTATCCAACCCCGAGGAAGTTAACAGCAAAGATTCAGAAGATAACAACCTAAAGGGGAACGATTCCTGCCCCCCATCACATAACTCTCTCCTAGAAGAAGCTCTTAAAAAATTGAGGGAGATCGAAGAAAAATGGGGAAAAGAAAGGGAAGTTATGATAGAGAATAACAACGTCCTGAAATTGGAGTTGGAAAAAATAAAGAATTCACAGGAGATGCAGGGAAACAAAATTAGTGAATTAGAAAAGGTTAAAAAAACACAGGAAAGTAGGATTTCTGAATTGGAAAAGATAAAAAAGTCTCAAGAAAATAGAATTTCTGAATTGGAAAAAGAAAATAATTCTCAAAAAAAAAATTAGGGAAATGGAAAAAAATTCAATAGAGCAAAATAATTCATTTAAAAATGAAATTGGGCATTTACAAAAAGAACTAAAAACTGTGAAAGAAGAAAATAACTCCTTAAAAGTCAGGATGGAACAAATAGAAATGAATGATTCACAGAGAACCCAAGAATCAGTCAAACAAAACAAAAAAAATGAGAAGCTGGAGAACAACGTCAAATACTTACTGGGAAAATCTATAGACCTGGAAAATAGATCTAGGAGAGATAATCTGCGGATTATTGGACTTCCAGAAAACTATGACCAAAAAAAGAGCCTAGATTCTATTTTACAGGAAATTATCAAAGAGAACTGTCCAGAGATAATAGAAACAGAAGGGAAAGTAGATGTGGAAAGAATTCATCGAACTCCTTCTGAAATAGACCCTAAAAAAAGAACACCACGGAATATTGTGGTTAAGCTGCAGAATTACCACACAAAGGAGAAAATCCTGCAAGCAGCTAGAAAAAAACAATTTAAATACCAAGGTGCCACAATAAGGGTCACCCAAGATCTGGCTGCCTCCACATTAAAAGATAGAAGGGCCTGGAACCTGATATTCCGTAAGGCAAAAGATCAAGGACTGCAACCAAGAATGAACTACCCAGCTAAGTTTAGCATCTTTTTCCATGGAAGAAGATGGTCATTCAATGAAACAGAGGAATTCTATATGTTTCTAAGAAAAAAACCAGACTTAAACAAAAAATTTGATCTACATCCACAAGACTGAAGAGAAACAGAAAAAGGTACACAGAACCCTTGAGAACTGTAACTCTGTTGTGGGTATATAAAAAATACTCAAGGATAATTTGATTTTACTGATATAAAAGAAAAAAAGGGGGGTGTAGTAAAGGGAAGGAGTAATAAAAAGAGGGAAACTACATCCCAGGAAAAGACATAGAAAATACACCATATCTGAGGGAACTTAGTGAGGGGGAAAATCATTGTGTGAATCTTACTCTCATCAGAAGAGGCTCAAAGAGTAAATAATTAACATATTTGTTTTTCAGAGAATTTTCTCTCACCTCATTAAAAGGGGGGAGAGGAAAAGGGAAAAGGAAAAGGAGAATAAGTGAAGGGACTTGGAGGGAGGGGGGAGGGATCCTAAAAAAAAAAAAAAAAAAAAAAAAAGAGGGAGGGTTGCGCGTCACAAGGGGGGTCTGTAAATTAAATATCGGGGAGGGGGATCAGAGGGGTCAAGGGAAAAAAGCATAATCTGGGGATAATACGATGGCAGGAAATACAGAATTAGTAATTTTAACTGTAAATGTAAATGGGATGAACGATCCCATCAAACGGAGACGGATAGTAGATTGGATCAAAAAGCAGAACCCTACAATATGTTGCCTACAGGAAAGACACTTAAAGCAGGGAGATACATACAGAGTAAAGGTAAAAGGTTGGAACAGAGCCTATTATGCTTCAGGTAAAGCCAAAAAAGCAGGGGTAGCTATCCTTATCTCAGATCAAGCAAAAGCAGAAGTAGATCTCCTTAAAAAAGATAAGGAAGGAAACTATATCCTGCTGAAAGGTAGCATAAATAATGAAGCCATATCAATACTAAACATATATGCACCAAGTGGTATAGCATCTAACTTTCTAAAGGAAAAGTTAAGAGAACTGCAAGAAGAAATAGACAGTAAAACTATAATAGTGGGAGATCTCAACATTGCACTCTCAGATTTAGACAAATCAAACCACAAAACAAACAAGAAAGAAATTAAAAAAGTAAATAGAACATTAGAAAAACTAGGTATGATAGACCTTTGGGGAAAACTGAATGGCAATAGGAAGGAATAAACTTTCTTCTCAGCAGTTCATGGATCCTATACAAAAATTGACCATATACTAGGACATAAAGATCTCAAAATTAAATGTAGGAAGGCAGAAATAATAAATGCCTTCTTCTCAGATCACAATGCAATAAAAGCTACATTCAGTAAAAAGTTAGGGGTAAATAGACCAAAAAGTAATTGGAAACTGAATAATCTCATCTTAAAGAATGACTGGGTGAAAGAGCAAATTATAGAAACAATTAACAATTTCACCCAAGATAATGATAATGATGAGACATCATATCAAAATCTTTGGGATGCAGCTAAAGCGGTAATAAGGGGAAATTTTATATCTTTAGAGGCTTATTTGAAGAAAATTGAGAAAGAGAAGATTAACGAATTGGGCTTACAACTTAAAAGGCTAGAAAAAGACCAAATTATAAACCCCCAACCAAAAATTAAACTCGAAATACAAAAATTAAAAGGAGAAATCAATAAAATTGAAAGTAAAAAACCTATTGAATTAATAAATAAAACCAAGAGTTGGTTTTATGAAAAAGCCAATAAAATAGATAAACCTTTGGTAAATTTGATCAGAAAAAAGAAAGAGGAAAATCAAATTGATAGTCTTACAAATGAAAAGGGGGATCTTTCCACCAATGAAGAGGAAATTAGAGAAATAATAAGGAGTTACTTTGCCCAACTTTATGCCAATAAATTTGATAACTTAAGTGAAATGGATGACTTCCTCCAAAAATATAGGCTCCCTAGATTAACAGAGGAGGAGATAAATTGCTTAAATAGTCCCATTTCAGAAAAAGAAATAGAACAAGCTATTAATCAACTCCCCAGGAAAAAATCCCCAGGGCCAGATGGATTCACATGTGAATTCTACCAAACATTTAAAGAACAATTAGCCCCAATGTTATATAAATTATTTGAAAAAATAGGGGATGAAGGAGTCCTACCAAATTCCTTTTATGACACAGACATGGTACTGATACCTAAACCTGGTAGATCGAAAACTGAGAAAGAAAATTATAGACCAATCTCCTTAATGAATATTGATGCTAAAATCTTAAATAAGATATTAGAAAAAAGACTTCAGAAAATCATCTCCAAGATAATACACTATGATCAAGTAGGATTTATTCCAGGAATGCAGGGCTGGTTTAATATTAGGAAAACTATTAATATAATTGACCATATTAATAATCAAATTAATAAGAACCATATGATCATCTCAATAGATGCAGAAAAAGCATTTGACAAAATCCAACATCCATTCCTACTAAAAACTCTTGAGAGTATAGGAATAAATGGATTATTCCTTAGAATAATCAGGAGTATATATTTAAGACCGTCAGTAAGCATAATATGCAATAGAAATAAACTGCAACCTTTCCCAGTAAGATCAGGAGTGAAACAAGGTTGCCCACTATCACCATTACTATTCAATATAGTACTAGAAACGCTAGCCTCGGCAATAAGAGCCGAGAAAGAGATTCAAGGAATTAGAGTAGGAAATGAGGAAATCAAACTATCACTTTTTGCAGATGACATGATGGTATACTTAGAGAACCCCAAAGACTCTGCTAAAAAGCTACTAGAAATAATTCAAAATTTCAGCAAAGTGGCAGGATACAAAATAAATCCACATAAATCCTCGGCATTTTTATATATCACTAACAAAATGCAACAGCAAGAGATACAAAGAGAAATTCCATTCCAAACAAATGTTGAGAGTATAAAATATTTGGGAATCCATCTACCAAAGAAAAGTCAGGAATTATATGAGAAAAATTACAAAACACTTGCCACAAAAATAAAATCAGATTTAAATAATTGGAAAGACATTCAGTGCTCTTGGATAGGCCGAGCGAATATAATAAAGATGACAATACTCCCCAAACTAATCTATTTATTTAGTGCTATACCAATCAGACTCCCAAGAAACTATTTTAATGACCTAGAAAAAATAACAACAAAATTCATATGGAAGAATAAAAGGTCAAGAATTGCAAGGGAACTAATGAAAAAAAAACTCAGAGGAAGGTGGTCTAAGTGTACCTGATCTAAAGCTATATTATATAGCAGCAGTCACCAAAACCATTTGGTATTGGCTAAGAAATAGACCGGTAGATCAGTGGAACAGATTAGATACAAAGGACAAAAAAGGGTACATCTATAGCAATCTAATCTTTGACAAACCCAAAGATTCCAACATTAGGGATAAAAATTCATTATTCGGAAAAAACTGTTGGGAAAACTGGAAATTAGTATGGCAGAAATTAGATATGGATCCACACTTAACACCATATACCAAGATAAGATCAAAATGGGTCCATGATTTAGGCATAAAGAGGGAGATAATAAATAGATTAGAGGAACAGAGGATAATCTACCTCTCAGACTTGTGGAGGAGGAAGGAATTTATGACCAGAGGAGAACTAGAGATCATTATTGATCACAAAATAGAAGATTTTGATTACATCAAACTAAAAAGTTTCTGTAGAAATAATACTAATGCAAACAAGATTAGAAGGGAAGTAACAAATTGGGAAAATATTTTTAAAAACAAAGGTTCTGACAAAGGTCTCATTTCCAAAATATATAGAGAACTGACCATAATTTATAAGAAACCGAACCATTCTCCAATTGATAAATGGTCAAAGGATATGAACAGACAATTCTCAGAGGAAGAAATTGAAACTATATCCACTCACATGAAAGAGTGTTCCAAATCACTACTGATCAGAGAAATGCAAATTAAGACCACTCTGAGATACCACTACACACCTGTCAGATTGGCTAAGATGACAGGAACAAATAATGACAAATGTTGGAGGGGATGTGGGGAAATTGGGACACTAATACATTGCTGGTGGAGTTGTGAAAGAATCCAGCCATTCTGGAGAGCAATCTGGAATTATGCCCAAAAAGTTATCAAACTGTGCATACCCTTTGACCCAGCAGCGCTACTACTGGGATTATATCCCAAAGAAATACTAAAGAGCGGAAAGAGACATATATGTGCCAAAATGTTTGTGGCAGCTCTTTTTGTTGTAACTAGAAACTGGAAGATGAATGGATGTCCATCAGTTGGAGAATGGTTGGGTAAATTGTGGTATATGAAAGTTATGGAATATTATTGCTCGGTAAGAAATGACCAGCAGGAGGAATACAGAGAGGATTGGAGAGACTTAAATCAACTGATGCTGAGTGAAATGAGCAGAACCAGAAGATCACTGTATACTTCAACAACAATACTGTATGAGGATGTATTCTGATGGAAGTGGAAATCTTCAACATAAAGAAGATCCAACTCACTTCCAGTTGATCAATGATGGACAGAGGTAGATACACCCAGAGAAGAAACACTGGGAGGGGAATGTAAATTGTTAGCACTACAATTTGTCTGCCCAGGTTGCATGTACCTTCGGATTCTAATGTTTATTGTGCAACAAGAAAATGATATTCGCACACATGTATTGTACTTAGACTATATTGTAACACATGTAAAATGTATGGTATTGCCTGTCGTCGGGGGGAGGGAATAGAGGGAGGGGGGGTAATTTGGAAAAATGAATACAAGGGATAATATTATAAAATATATATATATATATATATATATATATATATATATATATATATATATATATATATATATATATATATATATATATATATATATATATATATATATATAAAAAGAATGCTGAGGATTTATGTGGATTTATTTTGTATCCTGCCACTTTGCTAAAATTCTGAATTATTGCTAATAGCTTTTTAGCAGAGTCTTTGGGGTTCTCTAAGTATACCATCATGTCATCTGCAAAGAGTGATTGTTTGATTTCCTCATTTCCTACCCTAATTCCTTGAATCTCTTTCTCGGCTCTTATTGCCGAGGCTAGCATTTCTAGTACTATATTGAATAGTAATAGTGATATTGGGCAAACTTGTTTCACCCCTGATCTTACTGGGAGAGGTTGGAATTTATTTCTATTGCATATTATGCTTCCTGAAGGTCTTAAATATATGCTCCTGATTATTCTAAGGAATAGTCCATTTATTCCCATACTCTCAAGAGTTTTTAGTAGGAACGGATGTTGGATTTTGTCAATTGCTTTTTCTGCATCTATTGAGATGATCATATGGTTTTTATTAATTTGATTATTAATATGGTCAATTATACTAATAGTTTTCGTACTATTAAACCAGCCCTACATTCCTTGCATAAATCCTATTTGATCATAGTGTATTATCCCTGGGATGATTTTCTGAAGTCTTTTTGCTAATATCTTATTTAAGATTTTAGCATCAATATTCATTAAGGAAATTGGTCTATAATTTTCTTTCTCAGTTTTCAATTGACCTGGTTTAGGTATCAGTACCATGTCTGTTTCATAAAAGGAGTTTGGTAGGACTCCTTCATCCCCTCTTTTTTCAAATAGTTTACATAGCATTGGGGCTATTTTTTCTTTAAATGTTTGGTAGAATTCACATGTAAATCCACCTGGTTCTGGGGATTTTTTCCTGGGGAGTTGATTGATAGCTTGTTCTATTTCTTTTTTTTAATGGGACTATTTAAGCAATTTATTTTCTCCTCTGTTAATCTAGGAAGCCTATATTTTTGGAGGAAGACATCCATTTCACTTAAGTTATCAAATTTTATTGGCATAAAGTTGGGCAAAGTAACTCCTTATTATTTCTCTAATTTCCTCTTCATTGGTGGAAAGATCCCCCTTTTCATTTGTAAGACTAACAATTTGATTTTCCTCTTTCTTTTTTCTGATCAGATTTACCAAAGGTTTATCTATTTTATTAGCTTTTTCATAAAACCAACTCTTGGTTTTATTTATTAATTCAAATTTTTTTTTTTTTTAATTTCAATATTATTGATTTCTCCTTTTAATTTTTGTATTTCAAGTTTAATTTTTGGTTGGGGGTTTTTAATTTGGTCTTTTTCTAGCTTTTTAAGTTGCAGGCCTAATTCGTTAATCTTCTCTTTTTCTATTTTCTTCAAATAAGCCTCTAAAGATATAAAATTTCCCCTTATTACTGCTTTAGCTAAATCCCACAGATTTTGGTATGATGTCTCATCATTGTCATTATCTTGGGTGAAATTATTAATTGTTTCTATAATTTGCTCTTTCACCCAGTCATTCTTTAAGATGAGATTATTCAGTTTCCAATTACTATTTGGTCTATTTACCCCTAACTTTTTACTGAATGTAGCTTTTATTGCATTGTGATCTGAGAAGAAGACATTTATTATTTCTGCCTTCCTACATTTAATTTTGAGATCTTTATGTCCTAATATATGGTCAATTTTTGTATAGGATCCATGAACTGCTGAGAAGAAAGTATATTCCTTTCTATTGCCATTCAGTTTTCTCCAAAGGTCTATCATACCTAGTTTTTCTAATATTCTATTTACTTTTTTAATTTCTTTCTTGTTTGTTTTGTGGTTTGATTTGTCTGAATCTGAGAGTGCAAGGTTGAGATCTCCCACTATTATAGTTTTACTGTCTATTTCTTCTTGCAACTCTCTTAACTTTTCCTTTAGAAAGTTAGATGCTATACCCCTTGGTGCATACATGTTTAGTATTGATATGGCTTCATTATTTGTGCTACCTTTCAGCAGGATATAGTTTCCTTCCTTATCTCTTTTAACTAGATCAAATTCTGCCTTTGCTTGATCTGAGATAAGTATAGCTACCCCTGGTTTTTTGGCTTTACCTGAAGCATAATATATTCTGCTCCAACCTTTTATCTTTACTCTGTATGTATCTCCCTGCTTTAAGTGTGTTTCCTGCAGACAACATATTGTAGGGTTCTGATTTTTGATCCACTCTGCTATCCGTCTCCGTTTGATGGGAGCGTTCATCCCATTCACATTTACAGTTAAAATGACTAATTCTATATTTCCTGCCATCATATTATCCCCAGATTATGCTTTTTCCCTTGACCCCCTGAACCCCTTCCCTGATATTTAATTTATAGACCCCACTTGTGACGCACAGCCCTCCCTTTTTTTTTTAGTATCCCTCCCCCCTCCCTCCAAGTCCCTTCACTTATTCTCCTTTTCCTTTTCCCTTTTCCTCTCCCCCCTTTTAATGAGGTAAGAGAGAATTCTCTGAAAAACAAATATGACAATTATTTACTCTTTGAGCCCCTTCTGATGTTTCACAGAATGTTTCTCCCCCTCTTTAAATTCCCTCAGATATGGTGTATTTTCTATGCCTCTTCCTGGGATGTAGTTTCTCTCTTTTTATCACTCCTTCCCCTTTTTCTGATACTACCCCCTTCCCTTTACTACACCCCCCCTTTTTTTCTTTTTTATCAGTAAAATCAAATTATTCATGCATACTTTCTATATACCCACAACAGAGATACAGTTCTCAAGGGTTCTGTGTACCTTTTTCTGTTTCTCTTCAGTCTTGTGGATGTAGATCAAATTTTCTGTTTGTCTGGTTTTTTTCTTAGAAACATATGGAATTCCTCTATTTCATTGAATGACCATCTTCTTCCATGGAAAAAGATGCTAAACTTAGTTGGGTAGTTATTCTTGGTTGTAATCCTTGATCTTTTGCCTTATGGAATATCAGGTTCCAGGCCCTTCTATCTTTTTAATGTGGAGGCAGCAGATCTTGTGTGACCCTTATTGTGGCACCTTGGTATTTAAATTGTTTTTTTCCTAGCTGCTTGCAAGATTTTCTCCTTTGTGTGGTAATTCTGCTGCTTAGCCACAATATTCCGTGGTGTTCTTTTTTTAAGGTCTATTTCAGAAGGAGTTCGATGAATTCTTTTGACATCTACTTAACTTTCTGTTTCTATTATCTCTGGACTGTTCTCTTTGATAATTTCCTGTAAAATAGAATCTAGGCTCTTTTTTTGTTCATAGTTTTTGGGAAGTCCAATGATCCGTAGATTATCTCTCCCAGATCTATTTTCCAGGTCTATAGATTTTCCCAGTAAGTATTTGACGTTATTCTCCAGCTTTTCATTTTTTTTTTTTTTTTTTTGTTTTGTTTTCTTTGACTGATTTTTGGGTTCCATCCTGAATTTTAAGGAGTTATTTTCTTCATTCACAGTTTTTAGTTCTTTTTGTAAATGCCCAATTTCGTTTTTAAATGAATTATTTTGCTCTGTTGAATTTTTTCCATTTCCCTAATTTTTTTTGAGAATTATTTTCTTTTTCTAATTCAGGAATCCTATTTTCTTGAGACTTTTTTATCTTTTCCAATTCAGAAATCCTACTTTCCTGTGATTTTTTTAACCTTTTCTAATTCACAAATTTTGTTTCCCTGCATTTCCTGTGAATTCTTTATTGTTTCCAACTCTAATTTCAGGATGTTGTTATTCTCTATCATAGCTTCTCTTTCCTTTCCCCATTTTTCTTCAAACTCTCTTAACTTTTTAATACTCTTATCTAGGAGAGATTTATGTGATGGGGGACAGGAATCGTTCCCCTTTAGGTTGTTATCTGTTGTCTCTCTGCTGTTAACTTCCTCGGGGTTGGATACCTGCTCTTTCTCTGTGTAGAAGGAATCTATAGTTTTTCTTTGCTTTTTACTCATATTTAAAAAATCTTTTGGGGTCTGTCCCTGGGGTAGGAAAATATTTATTTATTTCTTTACCAGATTCCTCCCAGACCGGATGGATGCAGCGGCTCCTGAGCCTGAGCTAAGAGAGAGCTCTGGGAGAGAGTTCCCCACCCCCTCCCTGGAAGGGCCTCACAGGTATTCAGCTCTGCTGTGCTTTGAGGCCGCTGTGTCCAAGTGGCTTCCCTAAGGTTTAAGACTGAACAGTAAAGGGGACCCAAAGCCCAGCCTATGCATCCTGGTGGGGTGTAGATGTCAGCAGCAGGTGATGTGAAAAGCCCCTCTGCTCAACCTGGAAGTGTCTGCCCTGAAACCGCATTCCCTAGTTCAAAGGTTCTGCTTCTCTGGACTTCTGGGGCTGAGTTCCACAGCCTCCAGCTGAGCAAGGCACTATGAGTTACCGCCCACTTTTCAGTCTCTTAACTACCCCCAGGTGAAAGCCTGGATAGCCTAAGTCAGCCACACCCACAGTGCCGAGATCTGCTGAGTCACCCCCAGAATTGTGGAGGTTCTAGTATCTAGCTTATATTTTAAAGTGGCTTAATTTTTCTTCTGAACTGCTGTTTTATAAGCAGAGAAGAGCTAACAGCCTATGCCAGATTCAGTGGCTTCTCTGATCCCAGAGCCCTCCCCAGTGCGATCGGTGCAGTGTGCCACCACCTGGGGACTAACCTTTTCTATTGAAACTCCAGATTCTCTTCAGCTGGTAAGTCATGCTTCCAGTCCTTGTGGTTTCTATCAGTCCAGCGCTATTTTTGAGGCTGAATTTATCTAATTGGTAGTGAGGGAAGAAAGGAGCTTACAGGATCGCGTGTATCTTCTCTGCCATCTTGGCTCCGCCCCCCTCCTTCACTCCCTTCAAAATATCAAAAGACCTAAAGGAATGTTTCTAAAGTCGTTTTGAATTTTTAATTGATTTTTAAAACATTTTATAGTTCTGTAAAAGATCTATAGGAATTTTTTTTTTATATATTTTTCTTTCCTTTTTATTGTACTTGAAAATTCAGGCTTCTCTATTATGTACAGTTTGCTTTCATTGGTGCTCTGACACTTATGGGGTAATTTTTTTCTTTTTTTTTTTTCTTTTTTTTTCTGTCCTTTGTTGTCTTCTTTCTCACATAAGGGAAAATTGCACAGTATGAGAAGTCATAGATAAGCTGCCATGAGCATTAATGGAGTGAGATACCCCAAAAAAAGGAAAAAAAAAAAGGATCATTTTGACATTATTATTCATCTTGCTTCTTTTTTTGGAAATCTGTTTCTCCCTTCCAAAATCACCTCATGTGGTTTGATTAGAGTCTATAAGGAAAGGAAACTTGGTTATTTGAATTAACCTTGGGGCAATTGAGTCCCTAAGAATAAGAACTGACTTTTAGTAGATATAAACTTTTATGTCTTTATTCTTATTTTACAGGACAGGAGCTACAATCATTACCAGTAAATACTGCATATTCATATATAGTCTGCTGTCAGACAATCAGGTCATTTTGTAGGCATCAGTACCAGAAAATGTAAAATGAAATTATTTTAGAAAACAAACAGAAAATACATACCAATTTATATATATCCATATGTACATATATGCATAGTTGAGATATAGACAACAATATAGAATAGAATAGATATAGATATAGTTATAATATGTTAGAGAGAGAGAGAGAGAGAGAGAGAGAGAGAGAGAGAGAGAGAGAGAGAGAGAGAGAGAGAGAGAGGCACATAGATAAAGTTCTTCCTTTGGAGAAAACTTAAACAATCATCTTCTGTCTCTGCATTTTGTTTAACTAGTTCCCATTCAATTTCCTGTCTTTAATTTCTTCATTACCTCCAAGGTTCAGCTCATAAATCCTTTCTTATTTTCTTTCTCTCTTAGCTATATATATATATATATATATATATATATATATATATATATATATATATATATATATATATGCATATATACCACCATATGTTCATACATGCATGTGTACATATATCCATAAATGTGGGTTTTGTCTCTTCTGTTAGAGGAGGCTATTTCATTTGTGTTTTTCTATACCCCTATAGCTTATCATGGGTTCCTGCAGAAGAAGCATTAATATGGCAAACTAGATGATGCAGTGCATAAAGTGCTGGTCTAAAGTCAGGAAGACCTAAGTTCAAATATGAGCATATACATGAATTATGTCACACTCTGGAAATCATTTAAATTTGTTTATCTCAGTTTCCTCATCTTTAACATGAGGTAAAGATAGAAATGTCAAAACATTCCACTGTGTTTGCCAAGAAAAACTCAAATAGGATCGTGAAGAGTTGAATACATCTTAAATAATTGAACAACAACAAAAAGCAAAATATTGGTAAAATATATATAATTATTTTATTTAATGTCACATTATTATTTTAGCATACTATCCATGAGTCATTTGGCAACAATAGCAATGAAAATAATGCTTAGAAATAGCTATATCTTTTCCATGTTAAGCATGTCAAAATATACTTGACATAATACAGAAAAGAAAATAAAAATACTACAAAAATCAGTTATTGGCAGCACAACAAATGATCAAATTTAGAAATTCATTGGGATTAATGCATTTCATCAGAATAAGATCAGGAAAGGCCAGAACTTAAAAGTTAAATAACAAAGCTTAATAATATATGGGTTGCAACCCCATAGAGGGTTCAGAACAGACAGATTTTGAAACAGTAAAAGGCTTCTGAATGTAATGACCAAAAATTAATTCAAAATCAAATGTGTACTGAATTCACAGTATTTCTGGCAGCGCTTGCCTATGTTATTGCATCATGCAACTTCATCCACAACCTTAGTTCTAAATATGTAACATGTACAAATGCTACCAGAAACACTTTGGCTCTGATTCCAGATAGATTCAGGTACACATTTCTACATTTTAATCAGAAAGAGACTGGAATCCAGATGCTATAGCTGCTATGAATGCGGTCTAATCAAGAAGTGAGATTTGTAAACTTTTAATACTGTTTTCTCTCTACTTAACCAGAGTTCTCTTTATTTTTATTATGTAAGAAGGTATTGATTTTAAAATATTTTAAAACTATCTATTGTTATGAATAGTCCAGTTCTCTGCTATTTTCCCTTAATGGTGCTTAAACATGAGCTTAAATGCCTATTAAGATCAGGAAGAAAATGTCTAAATTAATATGTTAGACTGAAGAAAAAATGTACTGGAGAAAATATAGTTTCAGAAAACCTCAGTTCAACTCCTTAGTGTGCCACTTACTATCTATATGAACTTGAAAAAAAATTTAATCTCTGTAGGCCTCAGTTTTTCTCATCTGTAAAAAGAAAAGGTTGACATTATCTTACAGTAATCCTTTCACTTAAAATCCATGATCTTGGGATATCCTGTAGAGTACATCCAATGGAGCATGCCAAAAGTTGCCCTTCCTGTTTTCAAACTACTACATAAGGTCTTTTGGTCTTATCCTAGCAAAATATGATGCACAGTTGCTTTATCATCATATTAGCTTTTCATGATTCTTTATAGCTTCATTATCTCATGGCACATATGTGACCTACTCTGATGAAACAGCCCTCACTGTCTGCAGTAGATGTCTTAAAATATTCATTTATTTGAATTCCTAATATTTCTTTAAATATCTTAAATAAAATACTTTTTTCTGTACTCCTGTTGAATTATTGGGAAGACAGAGTGTATTCCCCCCCCCATTCTCTCTCTATCCCACTTATCCCACATCGAGCATGGAATCAACTATGTGAGTTTAGACTTTGTCCCAAAGCTAGATTTTTCATTTTGTATTTCCTTAACGTACTAGTTGATTAAATTTCTTTCTTGGATAGACATGTCCCAGATTATAAGTGATCTTTGGAATTTGAGAGGTATAGAGGTTCTGATTCAGCCATTCTCCGACTGATGGACATCTACTCATTTTCCCATATTTTTGCCACTACAAACATTTTTTTGCACATTTGGGTCCTTTCCCCTCTTTTATGAATTCCTCAGAATACAGACACAGTAATAACATGTAAGCAAAAGAAAGTTGAAGGAAAATTTAAAATATCCTACTAACAATACCATGAATTTCACTGTAAACTGATGAGACTTAAACATCAGCATCCCAATATATAGTAACAAAAGCAAAGTTAATGAATCCTGTTTAAAGTTTCATTCCTTTCTAGATGAATAGCTTTCATTTCATGTGTCAGAAATAAATACCTAGGGGCAGCCAGGTGATGCAATGGATAGAGCTCCACTCCTGGAGTCAGAAAGACCTAAGTACTAATCAGAACCTAGATGCTTACAAGCTGTTTGAACCTGGACAAATCATTTAACCTAATTGCCTTCAAAAAACAAGCACACAAAGAAAATATAAATATATATCTTTTTGAGTCATATCATCAATGTGCATATTTTTTTCATGTAAAGCCTAGACATGTGACAAAACTTAGATTATAAGCAAAGCCTGGTGTGCGGGGTAAAGCTTTGACTAATGTATGAAAGGAGAGTTAAGAAAATCTTATATCAGAGAACAGACTCTTTATCTGAACAAAGTCCAAGCTAAATATTGAGGTCCTGAACAGAAGGAGACTTTGGGGAAAATATTAGGTTCATATGCTAGATTATTTCTCCAACAATCAATGTTACACTTAGAAGTTCAGTATTAAAAATACAAATTTATAGAACAAATATATTATTCACTGAAAGACTTAGATTAGATTACATTTCTTTAAATATGTACTCTCCTTGTACATATATTTATTTACAGGTCATTCATTAATTATTCTAAAAGAAGTACAGGGAATTCACATCCATTTTGATATTTGAGATTGAACTAAATTTTCTATTTTATAACCTTGACACCAGAGGGAGAAAGACACAAGGAAGTAACTCAGCTTTAAATGATTGTGAGGGCATAAGTAAAATTATTTAGTGTAGAAAAACTAGGGCAAAAGGACATCCACAGCCCAAGCTCAAGTGAATTTATGGTTGACAAGATAAATCATGAACCTGCCCTTAGCAGCCATTTCCATGCACAACATGAGGGTAAATGAGGAGAAAAACCTTTCAAAGCCAATATATATTACTTAATGGCCGAACACTCTGGACCTACTAAAACCTCTCTAATGAGAAATTAAGAACTTAAAAGACTGAAGAACTAGGGTGGGAGGGATTTTAATTTATGGCTGTGAAAGAAAAGACTGCCTGAGAGAAGGAATGAACTCAAAGACCATGAACTTCGATTATAACCCTTGAGAAAACTGACAAAAGATTTGTCAGTGATTTCAATTGCTTCTTATGTGTGGTAAAATAAGTTTTTATCATTTGAGGTATGAGGAATTCAGCTAAACCTAATAGAGTGGAGAATGGAGAAACATTACAGAAGAAGGAAAGGAAAATGTGAATTATTAAGCCAGGTAGCAATTTATGACTATGCACAGAATACCAAATTCCCTTAAAAACAAATATGGTGACCTTATAGGGATAACATATTGTTAGGTTAGTGGTATAGGTAACTCTTTTAAGAGAAAATTTCTTTTACCAATGCAGGTCAGCACTATATCTACTGCATAAAGTGAATGAGTAAGTGACATCCAAATCATATGGTCAATATATGTTAGAAAATGGACTTTTTAGTTTTTGAGACAAGCTCTTTAATTACTATGACACACAATCTCTCTCTGTCTTCTATTTGAGTGAAATTTTGCAATTAGATGGGACATTAGATAGTATGGAGAAAATAAGATAGTATGGAGAAAAGTGAGTTTAAGTATGATATAAAGGAACATTTCTTAACAATTAGAGATGTCCAAAAATGAAATAAACTGGACTGCCAAATACTGGATTCTATACTTCTAGGGACCATTGAGCTAATGCTATAAATGAACTGATCAATTAGATAGTCATCTCCTTTAGGGCAAGTAGTTTTTTTTTTTTTTTTTTTTTTTTTTTTTTGTGTGTGTGTGTGTGTGTGTGTGTGTGTGTGTGTGTGTGTGTGTGTGGTTCCAATGCAGTTCCTGGCACATGTTAAGTAACTTAATAGATATTTGTTGATGAATTGATGCTTTTTCATTGTGAACATTGTAGAGAGTATCCTTGGTCATAGGGGTTCTGAGGTTTCCTTAAATTGAAGTATTGTAATGTCTAGAGGCCAAATGAAATATTCCCTCAAAGTTAGGAGATATTTAATACTGACTTTGTCCTCTACTCACTGATCTTGAACATTTTAATTTGCATAATATGATATTCTATTTGACTTCTAAAGTTTTTTTCAGTCCTACAGCTATAATCTTATAATATTTGAGGCAATTCAAACATTAACTCTACAGTTTTCTTATTGTTTAAACTCAGATCTCTTTAACCAAAGAAGAATAAAGGGGTGGAGGACTTTTGGAAAATTTAGGCTATCTACCAATAGAATTCAGAGCTTTCTAGAAAGCCAAGTTGCCAATGCTAGTAAAAATACTAATATGTAATTTAAAACAATGAGAAGTGAACTGCTTAGTATAACTTCACATCTTTTTTTTTAATAATCCTTTGACTAAACATCTTTACCTTGAGCAAGAAGTGAATACTACAAAATGGAAGGAAAAGATGCAAATTTCATTCATATTACCAGCTTTGAATTTCCTGGGAGAACCAAAGGGCTGGTGGGAAAGTGATTTTATGGGCTAGTAAATATTTTATGTCTATTAACAAGTCCGTGTTATAAGAATATTAAACTAATGAAGTAGATTTTGTGAAGGTTAAATTAAGTTAATAATTTTCCATTGAAGATTATAAATGAATATATTTAATAAGAGTGCTTCATTATTTTTTAATTCTATAAATGTTTCTCAAATCTCAAAAAAAACAAGTCTAACATTGGCAAGATGACATCATTTTTTATATTCTATGAAGTCAAGAAATCATTAATATGTCTGTTACTTGGATTTGGGGGCAGAAGGAAGACAGGGAAAAGGAAACAAAGCTTTATTAAACTTGCACTTTATAATTAATTGTTCTTTATTACAGCCAGGTTTGTGCTATTATTATTGTATGAAAGTTGAGGATATTAGGGCAAATAGACATTAAATGATATTCCAGAGTTTCACAGCTCATATTTGTCTGAAGCCAGATTTCAATTCAAGTTTTCCTGACTTCAGACTCAGTGATTTATTGGTACCAGTACTTTGCTGCCTTTAAGTAATTAAAAATGTACAAGGGGCCTAGAGAGACAGACGTATAACAGGAGCCAAGACATTAAAGATGAGACAAGGATCAGCTTCTTTCTAGCATACATTGAATTGGAGAGGCCAAAGAGCAGGTTAGGTTTACATCAGACTTCCCCTTGGGACCAGAGGGAAAAAAAATCAAGGCTATAAATATTTATCTTGAAGAAAGAACAATGACTTCTCAAATGAGGATTGTCTCAGTTCTTATCCTTTTTGTTTCACTATCATATCCTGAACTTACCTTAAAAACTAGAATTGCCCAAATAGGAGAAGTACAAAAATTCACTTAAGAAAAGAATTCCTAAAAATGAGAAGGTCTGGAGAGACTTACATGAACTGATGCTAAGTGAAATGAGCAGGATCAGGAGATCATTATATACTTCAACAACAATACTATATGATGATCAATTCTGATGGATGTGGCTCTCTTCAAAAATGAGATGAACCAAATCAATTCCATTTGTTCAATAATGAATAGAACCAGCTATACCCAGAGAAAGAACTCTGGGAAATGAGTGTGAACCACTATATAGCATTTCCAATCCCTTTGTTTTTATCTGCTTGTATTTTTTATTTCCTTCACAGGTTAATTGTTTCAAAGTCCAATTCTTCTTGTGCAGCAAAATAACTGTATGGATATGTATACATATATTGTATTTAACATATAGTTTAACATATTTATCATATATTGGTCTACCTGTCATCTGGGGGGAGGGGAAAAAGGGGAAAAAGTTGGAACAGAAGGTTTTTCAAGGGTCAATGCTGAAAATTTACCCAAGCATATATCTTGTAAATAAAAAGCTGTAATAAAAAATGAGAATTAAGTAAATAGAAATTAATTAGAAATCAAGAAACAATAAAACAAATCTAAAAGGGTGAAAAAATAAGAAAAAATTCATGAGAGAAACAACTGACCTAGGAAATAGATCTAGGAGAGAAAATTAAGGATTACCAGGCTACATGAAAGCCAGGATCATAGAGTGCAAAATAAGCAAGAGTGAAAGTGCAAGGGAGAGTGGCAGAGAGAGTGACAGTGATGGTGAAAGATTTCCTTATTTCTTGAAATTATCAAGGTAAAATGCCCTGGTATCTTAGATCCACAGAGCAAAAGAGAAATTAAAAGAATCTTTCTTTTTTTATTATAGTTTTTTATTTACAAGATATATGCATGGGTAATTTTTCAGCATTGACAATTGCAACACCTTTTGTTCCAACTTTTCCCCTCCTTCCCACTACCCCTTCCCCCAGATGGCAAGTTGACCAATACATGTTAAATATATTAAAGTATAAATTAAATACAATATATGTATACATGTCCAAACAGCTATAAAAGAATCTTTCAAGCACCACCTGAAAGAGATCACAAAATGAAAACCTCCAGGAAAATGATAGTCAAATGCCAGAGCCCCTGGGTTAAGGAGACAAAATTACAAGTATCAAAATAACAATAGTTCAATTATTGTGGAATCATAGTCAGATTAACACAAGATTCAATAGCTTCCATTTTAAAGGATCAGAGGTTTTGTAATAGGATATTGTTGAAGACAAAGGAATTAGAGTTATAACAAGGATCAAACTATCCAGCAAAAACATTTTAAAGGGGATTTTAATGAGAAGATTTCCAAATATTCTTGATGAAGAAACCCAGAGTTGAATTGAAAAAGGGACATTCAAAAGGACTCAAATATAATATAAATAGTTAAACATGAAAATAATCAGGAAAGATTCAATAAAAGTTAAACTTAAAATTTCTTTATGGGAATATTTCATATATAGTGGACATATTTCCATATAGGAATGTAATTGGTATATGTAGATATACATATACACATATAGATATACATATATAGATTAAAAAACTTCTCTGAGCTTTATTATAATTATTATATTTAGAAGGAGTCTATATAGACAGAAGGAATGAGTATGAGTTCATTGTTAGGATGATTCCCTTAAAAAAAAGGGGGGGGGAATGAATTAGGAGAAAAGGGAGGACAGGGGTATAATGGGGAAATTTTTTATATATAAAAGATACAAAAAAATTACAATGGAGAAGAAGATAGATACTCTGATGTTTACCCAGGAAAGGCTCCTGCTCCTCTACAGCTACAAGCACTAGCAGTCTTCTTGGCTCTGGAACTATTATTAAAACCTTGCTCTTTTGCAGCTATCTTGATAGTATTTCTTGCTGCCTTGGTACTGTGACCTGGTTCCCTGATGTTTTGTGACAGACAACATGTGCTCTTCTACAACTGTGAAGGGATGTGGATATGTGGAATTTTGACCTAGAATTATGGATTGCAAATGGAGCTATCAATAAGTGCCAGCTATTCCTTATGCCAGTAAACATGTAATCTCTTTTGGACCAAATGTCCAGATCCCTTCATGTTTTCTCTTAAATGAGAGTTCTTGAAATAACTCCTTCCAAGTATCCAACCAACTTTGAAGGCCTGATGCAGTTGGTGATGCAGCTTTCTTCCAGCTCTACTGTGGTGCTATAAACCTCTCCTGCTAATCTCTTAAATTGTATTATTCCAGGAAAACATCTCAATTTGATCTTTAGTTGGCTCTACCATTCCAGATTTTGATTTGAAGATTTACTTCAAATTTTCTTGGACGATAATATTGGGAGGATCATTCCAGGTTGTTGCGTATACTTACCTCCACTGCCCCAATTTTGTTTTCTTATTTTAGTAGAATATAATCTCATATTTTATACACTATGCAAATTGGACACTAAATTTCTTCTATTCATTTCCCCAAATCCTTCTGTTTTCCCTTCTATTAATCTTTTTCTTTCTTTTCTTTTGTGAAGCCAAATATGTCTGATATTTTCTCTTCAAGACAAATCTAATGAGAATAAGATTAACACAATGCTCATACCACTCCCTTCTTTCTCCATAAATATAATAGGTCTTCTTTGTCTCTTCATGAGATGTAATTTTCCTAATTATATTTCTTGATTTCTTTTTCCCCAGTATGATCCCCTTTCTACTCCAATTTATTTTTCATGTTATCATAACATCAGATTATACTCACACTCTCTATTCTCTAAGAAATATAATTCTCAAAAGTTCTTTCATTTTTACAATGTTTATGTTTCTCTTGAGTTCTACATTTGGAGATCAAATTTTTGTTCATTTATTGTCCTTTCATTAGAGATATGTGAAAGTCATCATTGCATATGCATCTGATTTCCTGAAAGACAATGTTCATTTTAGCTGAATAGCTTATTCTTGGCTGTAATCCAAGTCCCTTTACCTTTTGGAATATCATATTCTAGGCCTTTCAATACTTTACAGTGGAAGGTGCTAGGTCCTGGATAATCCTAATTGTGGCTCCTCAGTATTTAAATCATGTTTTTTTTTTTTTTTTTTTGTGTGTGTGTTTTGTTTTTTTGTTTGTTTGTTTTGTTTTGTTTTGTTTTGTTTTTTGTTTTTATTTTTTTTTTTAATTTTATTTTTTATTTTTTCCTAGAAGACGATAATTTCTTTTCCTTGGTGTTATATTTCTGAAATTTACCAGTGATATTCCTAGGGGTTTTAATTTTGGAGGCTCCTTCATAAGGAGATCAGTGAATTCTTTCAATGGTTATTTTATCTTCTGATTCTAGGATATCAGGGCAGTTTTCCTTTATGATTTCCTGTAAGATAATGTCTAAGTTCTTTTTTTTCATCATGGTTTTCAGAAGTTTACTAATCCTTAGATTGTCTCTCCTAGATCTATTTTCTAGGTGAGTTTTTTTTCCTAGAAAGTAATTTCTATTTTCTAATAATTTTTCTTTTTTTTTTGTTTGACTGATTCTTGAAGTCTTATTGAGTCATTCACTTCCATTTGTTGAAGTCTAATTTTTAGTATATTATTTTCTTCAGTTACATTTTTAGTTCCTTTTGCATTTGGCCAAATGAATTGTTTAGATCATTGCATTTTTTCCATTTCACAAATTTTGTATTTTAATGAATTTGTACCTTTTCATATCTATTTGTCAGGCATTATATGCTTTTTCCATTTCATCAAGTCTATTTTGTAGGGAATTAAATGTTTTTTTTTTTTTTTTCCATTCCTTCTTGCAAAGATCTCATTTCCTTTCCTCATTTTTTGTCTAACTCTCTTTTAAGAGCCTATGTGCAATCTTCCAAGAAAGCCTTGTGAAATGAGCACCAGCTCATATCTTTCTTGGGGGCTTCATCTGGAGTTGATTTGCCTTTAGGAACCACAGGATTTGAGGTCTGTTCTTTTCTCTCTTCATAAAAATGCTGTTTACATTTTTGTTCATTTTTAAGGCTTGAGTTCAGCTCAATGCAAAGGACCAACCACTGCTTTAGTTTGCCCTGGAACAGTTGTGCTGATTGATTTCCAATGCAGTGTAGTCAGGGCTAGGTCCTTCATTCTTCCTGGGAGGCTCAGTGGTTTACAATTTGTCTTTTGTAGCAAATATGCTGAACTACCTACTAGCAAACAGGAGAGAGTAGCCTAGAAGGCTCATAAAGATGAAACACTCTGACTCCCAGCCCCAGCTCCTTTCCCAGTCAGCCTATGCTGCAGTTTGGGCTCAGCAGACTTCCCTCCCACTTGTCCTTTTGAAACAGACCTTTTCTGAAGTTCTTCCAAGGAATCTTCTAGAAATGTGTTGTACTCTAAATATTTGGGTGTATATGGCTCTCTTCATTACAGAACAAATGGAACTAGTTTGAATCAACTGATTGTTGAAGAGAACCACGTACATCAGAATTGATTTTTGTATATTATTGTTGCCATGTATAATAATCTCCTGCTTATTTCACTCAGCATCAATTCATGTAAGTCTCTCCAGTCCATTCAGAGATTATCCTGTTGACCATTTCTTACAGAACAATACTTTTATAACATTCATAAACCACAATTTATTCAGCCATTCTCCAATTGATGGGCTTTCATTCAGTTTCCAGTTTATAGCCACTATAAAAAGGGCTGTCATAAACATTTTTGCACATACAGGTCCCTTTCCTTTCTTTAAGATCTCTTTGGAATATAATCCAATAGAAATACTGCTGGATCAAATGGTATGCACATTTTGGTAACTCTTTGGGCATAGTTCCAAATTGCTCTCCAGAATGGCTGTTCACAATTCCACTAACAACCTATCAGTGTCCCAGTTTTCCCAAACCTCTCCAACAAATCTCCAAAGATATTAAAGGAATTAGAGTAGATAATGAGGAAACCAAATTATCATTCTTTGCTGATGATATGATGGTATATTTAGAGAACACCAGAGATTCTACTAAAATGTTTTAGAAATAATCCATACTTTTACCAAAGTTGCAGGATACAAAATAAACACATATAAGTCATCAACATTCTTATATATCACTAAGCAAATCCACCAATTAAAGTTACAAAGAGAAATTCCATTTAAAATAACTATCAATAGTATAAAATATTTAGGAATTTATCTGCCAAGGGAAAAATCAGTAAGTATATGAGCAAAACTATAAAACACTTTCCACACAAATAAAGTCAGATTTAACCAATTGGAAAAATGTTAAATATTCTTGGATATGGTGAATAAATATAATAAAGGTGAAACTATTACCTAAACTAATCTATTTATTTAGCACTATACCAATAAGACTCCCTGCCAAAAAATTAATGACCTAGAAAAAAATAACAACAAATTTCATATGGAAAAACAAAAAGTCAAGAATTTCAAGGGAACTAATGAAAAAAAAATCCAATGAAGGTGGCCTAGCTGTATCAGATCTAAAATTATATTATAAAGCAGCAATTACCAAAACCATTTGGTATTAGCTAAGAAATAGACTAGTTGATCAGTGAGATAGGTTATATTCAAAGACAAAACAATCAAAAATTTAATAATCTAGTATTTGACAAGCACAAAGACCCCAGCTTTTGTGATAAGAACTCACTGTTTAACAAAACTGCTGGGAAAATTGGAAATTATTATGGCAGAAACTAGGCATTGACCCAAACTTAACACCATACACCAAGATAAGGTCAAAATGGGTTCATGATCTAGGCATAAAGCATGAGATTATAAATAAATAAAAGAACATAGGATACTTTAACTCTCAGACTTCTAGAAGAGTAAGGAATTTATGACCAAAGAAGAACTAGAGATCATCATTGATCACAAAATAGAAAATTTTGATTATATCAAATTGAAAAGATTTTGTACAAACAAAACTAATGCAGACAATATTAGAAGGGAAGTAACAAATTGGGAAAACATTTTTACAGTTAAAGGTTCTGATAAAGGCCTCATCTCCAAAATTTACACAGAATTGACTATAATTTATAAGAAATCAATCCCTTCTCCAATTGATAAATGGTCAAAGGATATGAATAGGCAATTTTCAGATGATGAAATTGAAACTATTTCTACTCATATGAAAGAGTGTTGCAAATCACTATTGATCAGAGAAATGTAAATTAAGACAACTCTGAGATACCACTACACACCTGTCAGATTGGCTAGAATGACAGGGAATGATAATGCAGAATGTTGGAGCGAATGCAGAAAAACTGTAACATTGATACATTGTTGGTGAAATTGTGAATACATCCAGCCATTCTGGAGAATGATTAGAAACTATGCTCCAAAAATTATTGAACTGCACACACTCTTTGATCCAGCATTGTTACTACTGGGTTTATATCCCAAAAATAATTTAAGGAAGGCAAAGAGATCTGTATGTGCAAGAATGTTTGTGGCAGCCCTCTTTATAGTGACCAGAAACTGGAAACTGAGTGGATGCCAATCAATTGGAGAATGGCTGAATAAATAGTGGTATATGAATATTATGGAATATTATTGCTCTGTAAGAAATGACTAGCAGGATAATTTCAGAAATGCTTGGAGAGACTTACATGAATAGATGCTGAGAAACATGAGCAGGACCAGGAGATCATCATATACTTTAACAACTATACTATATGATGATCAATTCTGATGGATGTGCTCCTCTTCAACAATGAGATGAACCAAATCAGTTGCAATAGAGCAGTAATGAATTGAACCAGCTACACCCAGTGAAAGAATTCTGCAAGATAACTATGAACCACTACGTAGAATTCCCAATCCCTCTATTTTTGTCCGCCTGTATTTTTGATTTCCTTCACTGGCTAATTGTACACTATTTCAAAGTCTGATTTTTTTCTGAACAATATAATTGTTTGAACATGCATACGTATATTGTATTTAACTTATACTTTGACATATTTAACATTTATTGGTCAACCTGCCATATGGGAGAAGGGGTAAGGGGAAGGGGAGGTGGGGAATGTTGGAACAAAAGGTTTTGCAATTGTCAATGCTGAAAAATTACCCATGCATATATCTTGTACATAAAAGATGTGAAAAAAAGCCCATCAAAAATAATAAAGAAATAAAGAAATTTTTTTAACTTTTTTTTTTTTTTTTTTTTTTTTTTTTATATATATTTATTTTTTTTATTTTATTTTATAATTATAACATTTTTTGACAGTACATATGCATGGGTAATTTTTTACAACATTATCCCTTGCACTTACTTCTATTCAGATTTTTTTCCCTTCCTCCCCCAAACCCCTCCCCCAGATGGCAAGCAGTCTTATATATGTTAAATATATTACAGTATAATTTAGATACAATATATGTGTGTAGAACCGAATTTTTTGTTGCACAGGAAGAATTGGATTCAGAAGGTAAAAATAACAGTTTACATTCATTTCCCATTGTTCCTTTTCTGGATGTAGCTGGTTCTTTCCATCATTAATCAATTGGAATTGGATTAGCTCTTCTCTATGTTGAAGAAATCCACTTCCATCAGCATACATCCTCGTACAGTATCATTGTTGAAGTGTATAATGATCTTCTGGTTCTGCTCGTTTCACTCAGCATCAGTTGATGTAAGTCTCTCCAAGCCTCTCTATATTTCTCCTGTTGGTCATTTCTTATAGAACAATAATATTCCATAACATTCATATACCATAGTTTACCCAACCATTCTCCAATTGATGGACATCCATTCATCTTCCAGCTTCTAGCCACTATGAAAAGGGCTGCCACAAACATTTTGGCACATACAGGACCCTTTCCCTTCTCTAGTAGTTCCTTGGGGTATAAGCCCAGTAGTAGTATGGCTGGGTCAAAGGGTATGCACATTTTGATAACTTTTTGGGCATAATTCCAGATTGCTCTCCAGAATGGTTGGATTCTTTCACAACTCCACCAACAATGCATCAGTGTCCCAGTTTTCCCACAGCCCCTCCAACATTCATCATTATTTGTTCCTGTCATCTTAGCCAATCTGACAGGTGTGTAATGATACCTCAGAGTTGTCTTAATTTGCATTTCTCTGATCAATAGTGATTTGGAACACTCTTTCATATGAGTGGAAATAGTTTTAATTTCATCATCTGAAAATTGTCTGTTCATATCCTTTGACCATTTATCAATTGGAGAATGGCTTGATTTCTTATAGATTAAAGTCAATTCTCTGTATATTTTGGAGATGAGGCCTTTATCAGAACCTTTAACTGTAAAAATTTTTTCCCAATTTGTTACTTCCCTTCTAATCTTGTTTGCATTAGTTTTGTTTGTGCAGAAACTTTTTAATTTGGTGTAATCAAAATGTTCTATTTTGTGATCAATAATGGTCTCTAGTTCTCCCTTGGACACAAACTCCTTCCTCCTCCACAAGTCTGAGAGGTAAACCATCCCATGTTCCTCCAATTTATTTATGATTTCGTTCTTTATGCCTAAATCTTGGACCCATTTTGATCTAATCTTAGTATGTGGTGTTAAATGTGGGTCCATGCCTAGTTTCTGCCATACTAATTTCCAGTTTTCCCAGCAGTTTTTGTCAAATAATGAATTCTTATCCCAAAATTTGGGATCTTTGGGTTTGTCAAAGATTAGATTGCTATTTTTATTCACTATCTTGTCCTGTGAACCTAACCTATGCCACTGATCAACTAGTCTATTTCTTAGCCAATACCAAATGGTTTTGGTGACTGTTGCTTTATAATATAGCTTTAAATCAGGTACACTTAGACCACCTTCCTCTGACTTTTTTTTCATTAGTTCCCTTGCAATTCTCGACCTTTTATTCTTCCATATGAATTTTGTTGTTATTTTTTCTAGGTCATTAAAATAGTTTCTTGGGAGTCTGATTGGTATAGCACTAAATAAATAGATTAGTTTGGGGAGTATTGTCATCTTTATTATATTCGCTCGGCCTATCCAAGAACATTGAATGTCTTTCCAATTATTTAAATCTGACTTTATTTTTGTGGCAAGTGTTTTGTAATTTTGCTCATATAATTCCTGACTCTCCTTTGGTAGATATATTCCCAAATATTTGATACTATCGACTGTTATTTTGAATGGAATTTCTCTTTGTATCTCTTGCTGTTGGATTGTGTTGGTAATGTATAAAAATCCTGAGGATTTATGTGGATTTATTTTGTATCCTGCGACTTTGCTAAAATTCTGAATTATTTCTAATAGCTTTTTAGCAGAGTCTTTGGGGTTCTCTAAGTATTAATCATATATTAATCATATATTAATCATAAATCAAAGCAGCTGGTGGCAAAGTGGATAGAGTGCTGTGCTTAGAATCAGAAAGACTTGAGTTCAAATCTCACCTCAGATACTTCCTGTCAGTTTGACTCTGGCCAAGAAACTTAATTTCTGCTTGCCTCAGTTTCCTCAAATGTAAAATGGGAATATGATTGCACCAATATTTCATGGAAATTGCAAAGATCAAATATTCAGTTGTATGACCATATGTGCTCCATTTTGTGCTTGTAAAATCTAATTTTTGTTGAAGGGCTATAAGGGATCCAAATATAAGACTTTACTTTTATGTCTATTGAACTTTGCCTCAGATCATTCTAAATTGTACCATATGTGGGATTAATTATTCTTAGCTTTAATTATTTGTGAATTTTATAAAGACAATATCCAAGATTGTGCAGAATCCAGCTTGCATGGAATTTAAAAAGTTGATTGGTAAATGGTCAGTATGAGCATTTTCCCCCATGGAAATTACCAAATGTCACAAATAAAGAGTTGATTTATTGTTTTGTTGAATGCCTAGATTTAAGTGATGGAAACTTAAGTATGTCATACAGACATTTTGCTTTCTGAAGAAATGGTTGTTGAAGATTTATCTACCATTGAAAAACTCATCTACCATTGATGTCCACTTGGTACTCAACTCTAACTTGTGGTTCCAAGAAGGTGTAGCATGTTCAACAGTGGCCATATTCCTGTAAACCATCTTGGAAAATGGACTAAGCCGTGTTGATGGCAATAGCTATAAGAAATAAAGAAATTAAAAGAAGATAAATTATCCTGTGTTTTCTAATGAAAATATTTTTATGCAAAAGTTTTGTGTATTTACTTGACTAAAACTACCCTCTCAAAACTGTGTTTCTTCTTTAGCTTCATATAAAAGAGAGAGTTTAAATCTGGATTGGCTAAATGGGACCTTGTAGGTAAATAAAATAAATAATACTGATCAAAATTAACAGCATATTTTAAAGACAATTGTTTTCTTTTCCTTAATATTCATGATATCCTCTCATTTTTACTTGATATGGTCTCTTAGAGAACCATTTTAGATTTTACAAGTATTGTACTTTATTCATATTTTTCCCCCCAAAAAAGGTGTGATGAAGTTAAGCTTGAATTCAGATTAAAGCTGATGCACAATCTATGATTTTATTTTATGCCATAAATCTTGAATTCATTTTATTCTAAGATTGTATTTGTATACACACATATGTATTGCTTCGGTGCTATTATTTAAATAGCTTGGGAAACACAGTACACAATATGGAAGCTCCTTTTTTTTTTTTTTTTTTTTTTTTTTTGCAAATTACTGAGTTATCAGAAATGTTAATGTGATACATTTATCCAACAGTAATGGATAAAATAACTGCCCATGGAACTAATCTAGTAGGTACATAAAAAAAGGCATTTGAAGCTACATATTCCTGAATCTCAAATTATCTTTCTATGCATATTTCCACATTACCTCAAATGTTCTTCCACTCTATTGCTAGGTACTGCTACTTGGCTATCTAAAGAAGTGTACCATGGTAACAAATCAAGGTTCTGAAATATTGAAAGGCATTCTCTAAGAAGAAGCATGAGTAATACATCTTGAGTTGATTTTTTCATTAGTGGGAATTGATACTATTTATTTATTAGTGGGAATTGATAACAATATTTATTTCTCTAATCATTTGTGTCCAATGGCCTTGATATGCGAAAATATGTTAGGAGAACTGAGTCATGGATGTATGTGCAAACATTCCAATATATAGAATTTAGGAATCTTATTTTGTTCATGCTGATGCAGGATTGAAATTCCATGATGAGAAAAATCATGTGGTTAGTTAAAGAGTTAGTAGAACAAATGGCTAGGTAGCAGCTCAGGCAGAATTATCTTCATTTTGTTCATGAGGAGTTTGGAAAAAGTAATAAAATGTGGTAAAATTAGAAATTTCAGTGTTGGCTCAAGGAAATAAGGGATTAGTAATAATGAAACATATTATCAAAAATGGATATCTTGCTTATATTACACATTTTCATATTCTGCCTTAGTTTTTATGTTTACAGTTACCTTGTATTCTTAGTATATCTCTCCTTTTCTGGATCCTTTCAAATAACATAGTATATAAATGGGATATACATGCATACATGTGTATATAGATATGCATTTATTTATAGATATGTATGCACACATTAATATGTGAATATATGCATATGCATGCATGTATACCTAGGGACAACTAGATTGATAAAGTATAAATGTATATTTAAATAATTATTAGATGTTTAATTCTTCCTTCCTCTCCTTTACCTTTCTTTCTCTCATCTCCTCTCCTCTCTTCTTTCTTAGTCAAATCATTTTTGTTTGTCTCAGTTTTTTAGTCTATAAAATGTGGTAGTAATAGCACCTATCTCTTAGGGGTCTTTTGAGGACCAAATTAATTAATAGTTAAAAAACTCAGCATAGTGTCCGTCAGTCATATAAATATTAGTTATTTTATATGAAAATCTATATTTAACTCACAACTATGACACTATTTTACAGTATCACATAATAAAATATGTTCTAATAAATAAAATATAGGTACATAGAATAGTCATATAATTCAGTTTGGCTAACCTGAATGTTATGTCTTTCTTCTCTCTCCAACCTCATCCTACTTCAACATAAGGCCAACTAGATAATTCAGATGAAAATTGAAATTGAATGCATGGAGAAGCAATGAGATTACATTTCTGACCTGGATGTTCCAGGTTAGTTAAAATTCATTCTTTTATTGCTAGCTTTCCATTTTGTTGCTATAAAAATGGCTCAGCTGTAAAAGGTTGCATTTTGGCAGTAAGAATGTAGAAACTCCAATTTGAGAGAAAAAAAGACCAAGAAATTTTGAAGCAGATTCATCATTCCCAACATGGAAACCAATGAAGCCTTTTCCAAGATCAGCCTTTTGGCTGCCTTAATGATCCATAGGGATCATTTCACAGCCCAAGCAGGGAATCCCACTATAATCCATTCTGCTCTTGGCAGAGAGATGCATGAAGGCTTTTATTTTCTAATATTATCCAAGGAGGTAGTTCAGAAAGGAACTATACTTTAGACTACTTGGGGAAGAATACGTTAAAAACTTACATTCTTATTTCTCCATATTTGTATTGGTATACTGTTTTCCTCCAAACTTACTAATAATGCATGCACTTACATTTGTTATCTATATTATTAATTTAATTAAAATCAGTTTTAGAGGATTATTGATTTAGAGTTATACCTCAATCATAAGGAACTGAATCCAAATACTTTATAAGCTATGATTTTGAAAAACTGACCTGCCTTTAATATTCCCTATGTGTAAATGAGGTTAATAACACATGCTCCACAAACAATACAATATTGCTATGAGGGTTATGCTTTTCACAAAAGCAAGAATTATGTTATTTGAGTTATAGTAATTGACAAATAATTTACAAGCTACAAAATATAGTAATGTAATTCAACTAATATCATTGAATGGGAATAATAAATTCATTTATATTCCTGTCAAGCTTTTTTGTATTCTTTTTTTTAATATCATCATGATAAGCCTGGAGAAAAGAGTAAAAGCAAGAATTCACCTTAGTGCTCTCAAATTCTCCTCCAAAATATTTTAACTAATCCCTCAAATCAAATTCTGAGCAAGAGAACCAACAAAAGATTAGGATAAAACAAATTTCTAGCCCAAATGTCCAGGAGGCTGACAGGAAAGGTCCCTATTATTAGGATAGTGACCAAGCCTTTAGAACAGTACAAAGAAGACTATGTCCTGTTGCAGCATCACTTCAAGACCTCTCAGCCCACACAGGATAAAGGAGTTAGACAGCATCTCAATTCTGTGAGCTGAAGGTAACCTGGAAAAGGTCTTGTTTCAACAAAATAGTATTGATATTATCAAAGTGTTGTATTGGGTCACACAACTGGTATGCAGGGATTGTCACAATATTAATGGAAAATTTGGCAATTTAATTTTGCATCTGTCACTTCAATCTTCTCTTAGGTTCTTATAGCTTAAAAGAAACCTCTATGGTGCATCTGTGGAATGGAACTAAAATGTTGGAAAGAAGCCAGGAGCTCTTCTGAATTTCCCTTGAGAAAAAAGAATAACAAACAACAAAACAACAAAGAACAAAATTTTAAATTGAGCCTCTGAACAGGTTGTAGAACAACAAAACACAAAAAGATGGAATGAAAAACTTTCCTACTTAACATAATTTAGAATCACTTCAGGAAAAATCTGTATCACTTGGGTAAAGGGGGAGCATAGTCCAACACAGACATTGGCTGAGCAAGACAATAGGAAGCTTTTAGCCAAAAGGAAGATCAGCAACTGAGCACCCCCATACTTGGCTCTTCAGACTATGGCACAGCATAAATTTTGTGAAGCCTCCATCCAAAGCATAGAAGATAAATTACATGCCCAAGAATTATGTTACAAAAGAAGCAACTGGCTACCCCAGCATAATGAGCTAGATGCCAGTACCCAAACCCCTATGCAGAAACTCAATGACTAGTCCCTGGTCCCCAGCAGAAGAAGCTTTTATCCCTGTCTCCCAGGAACAGAATCAACTAAAATGTAAAGGAAGGTAGTCTAGCCATACCAGATCCAAAACTATATTATAAAACGGGAGTTATCTATTGGCTAAGAAATAGACTAGTTGATCAGTAGAACAGGTTAATGTTCATAGGACAAAATAGTCAATCACTATAGCAATCTAGTGTTTGACAAACCCAAAGATCCCAACTTTTGCGATAAGAATTCACTATTTGACAAAAATTGTTGGAAAAATTGGAAATTAGTCTGGCAGAAACTAGGTATGGACCGACACTTAAAATTATACACTAAGATAAGATAAAAATGGTTTCATGATTTAGGCATAAAGAATGAAATTATAAATAAATTAGAGGAACATAGACTAGTTTACCTCTCAGGCCTGTGGAGGAGGAAGGAATTACAATCAAAGATTATGATAAAGGCCTCACTTCCAAAATATATAAAGAATTGACTCTAATTTATAAGAAATCAAGCCATTCTCCAATTGATAAACAGTCAAAGGATATGAAGAGACAATTTTCAGATGATGAAATTGAAACAATTTCTACTCATATGAAAGTGTTTTCCAAATCACTACTGATAAGAGAAATACAAATTGATAAATTTGAGATACCACTACACACCTGTCAGATTGGCTAGAATGACAGGGAATGATAATGCAGAATGTTGGAGGGGATGCGGGAAAACTGGGACATTGATACATTGTTGATGGAAGATCCAGCCATTCTGGAGAGCAATTGGGAAATATACTCAAAAAGTTATGAAACTGTGCATATCCTTTGATCTAGCAGTGTTACTACTGGGCTTATATCCCAAAGAGATTTTAAAAGAGGGAAAGGAACCTGCATGTGCAAGAATATGGCAGTCTTTTGTAGTGGCTAGAAAATGGAAAATGAATGGATGCCCATCAAGTGGAGAATAGTTGGGTAAATTGTGTTATATAAATGTGATGAAATATTATTGTTCTGTAAGAAATGACTTGCAGGATGAATACAGAGAGGTTTGGAGAGAGTTACATGAACTGATGCTGAGTGAAAAGGGCATAACCAAGAGATCATTATACACTTCAACATTACTGTATGAGGATGTGTTTTTTTTTTTTTTGCAATGAATTAGTAATTTTATTTGATTAAAACATATACACAAATAAATTTAATTATATAAATAAATTAATGAAAAGTTGAAAATATGAACACATTCTTCTAAGAAAAGTGTCCTTAAACTTAATTTAAAAAATCCATGCCTTAAAGAGTGAGTAAGCTAGTGAATGCCCACCTTTCTTTATCTGTCCACTGTCAAACGTAATTTATTTATTTATTTATTTACTTATTTATTTATTTATTTATTTATTTATTTATTTGTTTGTTTATTTATTTATTATACCAATTTATTTGCCATATATATGCATGGATAATTTTACAGCATCGACAATTGCCAAACCTTTTGTTACAATTTTACTCCTCCTTCTGCTCACCCCATTCCCCAGATGATAGGTTGACCAATAAATGTTAAATGTGTTAAAGTATAAATTAAATACAATATATGTATATATGTCCAAACAGTTATTTTGATGTACAAAAAGATTTGGACTTTGAAATAGTGTATATTAGCCTGTGAAGGAAAGCAAAAATGCAGGCAGACAAAATAGAGGGATTGAAAATTCTATGTAGTACTTCATAGTCATCTCCCAAAGTTCTTTTCCTGAGTGTAGCTGGTTCAAGTATTACTGCTCTATTGGAATTGATTTGGTTCATCTCATTGTTGAAGTGGGCCACATCCATCAGAATTGATCATCATATAGTATTGTTGTTGAAATATGTAATGATCTCTTGGTCCTGCTCATTTCACTCAAAATCAGTTCATGTAAGCATCTCAAAACCTTTATAAAATCATCCTATTTGTCATTTCTTACAGATCAATAATATTACATAATATTCATATAACACAACTTATTCCGCCATTCTCCAATTGATGGGCATCCACTTAGGTTCCAGTTTCTGGTAACTACAAAAAGGGCTGCCACAAACATTCTTGCAGGTCTCTTTCCCTTCTTTAAAATCTATTTGGGATATAAGCCCAGTAGTAACACTGCTGAGTCAGAGGGTACACACAGTTTGATAACTTTTTGACCATAGTTCCAAATTGCTCTCCAGAATGGCTGGATGTGTTCACAATTCCACCAGCAATGCATCAGTGTCCCTATTGTCCCACATTCCCTCCAATATTCCTCTTTACCTTTCCCTGTCATTCTAGCCAATCGGACAGATGTGTAATGATTTCTCAGAGTTGTCTTAATTTGAATTTCTCTGATCAATAGTGATTTAGAACATTCTTTCATATGAGTGGAACTAGTTTCAATTTCTTCACCTGAGAATTGTCTGTTCATATCCTTTGACAATTTATCAGTTGGAGAATGGCTTGATTTCTTATAAATTAGAATCGAATGTCTATATATTTTGGAAATGAGACCTTTATCTGAACTTTTGACTGTAAAAATGTTTTCCCAGTTTATTGTATCCCTTCTAATCGTATTTGCATTAGTTTTGTTTGTACAAAAATTTTCAATTTGATATAATCAAAGTTTTCTACTTTGTGATCAATAACAATCTCTAGTTCTTCTTTGTACATAAATTCTTTCCTCTTCCACAGGTCTGAGAGGTAAACTATCCTATGTTCCTCTAATTTATTTATAATCTCATTCTTTATGCCTAGGTCATGAACCCATTTTGATCTTGTCTTGGCGTATGGTGTTAAGTTTGGGTCAATGTCTAGTTTCTCCCATACTAATTTTCAATTTTCCCAGCAATTTTTGTCAAACCGTGAGTTCGTATCCCAAAAGCTAGGGTCTTTGGATTTGTCAAACACTAGATTATTAAAGTTATTGATTATTTTGTCCTTTGAACCTAACCTATTCCACTGATCAATTAGTCTATTTCTTAGACAGTACTAAATGATTTTGGTAACCACTGCTTTATAAAATAATTTTAAGTCTGGTACAGCTAGGCCACCTTTATTTGATTTTTTTTTCATTAATTCCCTTGAAATTCTTGACCTTTTGTTTCTCCATATGAACTTTGTTGTTATTTTTTCTATGTTATTAAAATAGGTTTTTTGGTAGTCTGATTGGTATAGCTCTAAATAAATAGATTAGTTTAGGCAGTATTGTCATCTTTATATTTGCTTGCCCTATCCAAGAGCATTTAATATTTTTGTTATTGGTTAGATCAGACTTAATTTCTCTGGAAAGTTTTTTTTTGTAGTTTTGCTTATATAATTTCTGATTTTGACTTGACAGATGGATTCCTAAATATTCTATACTTTCAGTAGTTACTTTAAATGGAATTGCTCTTTGTAATTCTTACTGTTGGATTTTGTTAGTTACATATAAGAATGCTCACGATATATGTGCGCTTATTTTGTATCCTGCAACTTTGCTAAAGGTGTGAATTATTTCTAATAGTTTTTAGTAGAATATTTGGGGTTCTCTAAGTATACCATCATATCATCAGCAAAGAGTGATAGTTTGTTTTCCTCATTACCTACTCTAATTCCTTTAATCTCTTTCTCCACTCTTATTGTCAAAGCTAGCATTTCTATTACAATATTGAATAGTAATGGTGATAGTGGGCAACCTTGTTTCATTCCTGATCTTTTGGGGAATGGTTGCATTTTATCCCCATTACATATGATGCTTACTGATGGTTTTAAATAAATGCTACTGAATATTTTAGGTTAACGTCCATTTATTCCTATACTCTCAAATATTTTTAATAGGAATTGATGTTGGATTTTATCAAATACTTTTTCTGCATCTATTGAGATGATCATATGTTTTTTGTAAATGTGATTATTAATATGGCAAATTATACTGATAGTTTTCCTAATATTGAACCAACCCTGCATTCCTGGTATAAACCCTATTTGATTATGGTGTATTATCTTGAGATTACTTTCTGTAGTCTTTTTGCTAAAATCTTATTTAAGATTTTAACATCAATATTCATTAGAGAGATTGTTCTATAATTTTCTTTCTCTGTTTTCAACCTACCTGGTTTAGGTATCAGTACCATGTCTGTGTCATGAAAGAAATTTGGTAGGACTCCTTCATTCCCTATTTTTTCAAATAGAAGATTCCCCAGCTCTGCAAATGCCATACCACTCTAGATCCCTGAGCTGTGCCTATTCTAAGTCTTTTCCCCCGTGCCTGATTGAAACAGACTTTTTCTGAAGTCCTTCAAAAATATCTTCTGCTTTAAATTTGTCACATTCCAAATATTTGGGTGTTCTGTCACTTCAAAACCAGTTCAGAGGCTTGATCTGGTGTTGATCTGAGAGAACATAGGAAGAGCTCAGGCAAAGAACTATCTACTCTTTGTCATCTTGTTTCTATTGAAATTAAACTAAAAATTAAAAAAGAAAGAATGTTTACATTAGTTTTACTATAATGGAAAAATTTATAAATATTAGTATTAGTCTTATACTTTTTATGTTAAATTGTTATTTATACATGTACAATATAAATACCATAGAATATTGCATAAGGAGATAATTTCAAAGTAAGAACTTCCTGGGTTCATTCCTTGCTTATAATATGTTTATATGATGAAACTCTCAGTGCTCTAAATAATATCTCAGACTATAAATTTAAGTTAATTTCATGACTTGGAATGTTAAAGGAAATTTTCTTATCTGGAATTTTGACAATGAAGTTGTAGGTCGAGTTTTCTTCATTTGCCTATAATATTATAGTATAACTAATAATGTTACTGGAAGAAAAAAAAATGCTTTTATTATATTCTCCATGTATTTATTCTCCATTTTCATTTATATTTCTACTTGGATTAATTGCATTAGGTATTTTAAAATACTGACTGGATTGAATAGTTTTTATAAAGTTTCAGTTATGAGTTATCTTGTTGGGTTATCCAACTCTGACCTAATTAGCTTGACAGTTTGGGATGCCATCCTGTGGTAGAAAGATTAAAAATGTATAAAACCTTCTTCACCAAATTATAAACCCCCAACCAAAAATTAAACTCGAAATACAAAAATTAAAAGGAGAAATCAATAAAATTGAAAGTAAAAAAACTATTGAATTAATAAATAAAACCAAGAGTTGGTTTTATGAAAAAGCCAATAAAATAGATAAACCTTTGGTAAATTTGATCAAAAAAAAGAAAGAGGAAAATCAAATTGATAGTCTTACAAATGAAAAGGGGGATCTTTCCACCAATGAAGAGGAAATTAGAGAAATAATAAGGAGTTACTTTGCCCAACTTTATGCCAATAAATTTGATAACTTAAGTGAAATGGATGACTTTCTCCAAAAATATAGGCTCCCTAGATTAACAGAGGAGGAGATAAATTGCTTAAATAGTCCCATTTCAGAAAAAGAAATAGAACAAGCTATTAATCAACTCCCCAGGAAAAAATCCCCAGGGCCAGATGGATTCACATGTGAATTCTACCAAACATTTAAAGAACAATTAGCCCCAATGTTATATAAATTATTTGAAAAAATAGGGGATGAAGGAGTCCTACCAAACTCCTTTTATGACACAGACATGGTACTGATACCTAAACCTGGTAGATCGAAAACTGAGAAAGAAAATTATAGACCAATCTCCTTAATGAATATTGATGCTAAAATCTTAAATAAGATATTAGCAAAAAGACTTCAGAAAATCATCTCCAAGATAATACACTATGATCAAGTAGGATTTATTCCAGGAATGCAGGGCTGGTTTAATATTAGGAAAACTATTAATATAATTGACCATATTAATAATCAAATTAATAAGAACCATATGATCATCTCAATAGATGCAGAAAAAGCATTTGACAAAATCCAACATCCATTCCTACTAAAAACTCTTGAGAGTATAGGAATAAATGGATTATTCCTTAGAATAATCAGGAGCATATAGTTAAGACCTTCAGTAAGCATAATATGCAATAGAAATAAACTGCAACCTTTCCCAGTAAGATCAGGAGTGAAACAAGGTTGCCCACTATCACCATTACTATTCAATATAGTACTAGAAACGCTAGCCTCGGCAATAAGAGCCGAGAAAGAGATTCAAGGAATTAGAGTAGGAAATGAGGAAATCAAACTATCACTTTTTGCAGATGACATGATGGTATACTTAGAGAACCCCAAAGACTCTGCTAAAAAGCTACTAGAAATAATTCAAAATTTCAGCAAAGTGGCAGGATACAAAATAAATCCACATAAATCCTCGGCATTTTTATATATCACTAACAAAATGCAACAGCAAGAGATACAAAGAGAAATTCCATTCCAAACAAATGTTGAGAGTATAAAATATTTGGGAATCCATCTACCAAAGAAAAGTCAGGAATTATATGAGAAAAATTACAAAACACTTGCCACAAAAATAAAATCAGATTTAAATAATTGGAAAGACATTCAGTGCTCTTGGATAGGCCGAGCGAATATAATAAAGATGACAATACTCCCCAAACTAATCTATTTATTTAGTGCTATACCAATCAGACTCCCAAGAAACTATTTTAATGACCTAGAAAAAATAACAACAAAATTCATATGGAAGAATAAAAGGTCAAGAATTGCAAGGGAACTAATGAAAAAAAACTCAGAGGAAGGTGGTCTAAGTGTACCTGATCTAAAGCTATATTATATAGCAGCAGTCACCAAAACCATTTGGTATTGGCTAAGAAATAGACCGGTAGATCAGTGGAACAGATTAGATACAAAGGACAACAAAGGGTACATCTATAGCAATCTAATCTTTGACAAACCCAAAGATTCCAACATTAGGGATAAAATTTCATTATTCGGAAAAAAACTGTTGGGAAAACTGGAAATTAGTATGGCAGAAATTAGATATGGATCCACACTTAACACCATATACCAAGATAAGATCAAAATGGGTCCATGATTTAGGCATAAAGAGGGAGATAATAAATAGATTAGAGGAACAGAGGATAATCTACCTCTCAGACTTGTGGAGGAGGAAGGAATTTATGACCAGAGGAGAACTAGAGATCATTATTGATCACAAAATAGAAGATTTTGATTACATCAAACTAAAAAGTTTCTGTACAAATAATACTAATGCAAACAAGATTAGAAGGGAAGTAACAAATTGGGAAAATATTTTTAAAAACAAAGGTTCTGACAAAGGTCTCATTTCCAAAATATATAGAGAACTGACCCAAATTTATAAGAAACCGAACCATTCTCCAATTGATAAATGGTCAAAGGATATGAACAGACAATTCTCAGAGGAAGAAATTGAAACTATATCCACTCACATGAAAGAGTGTTCCAAATCACTACTGATCAGAGAAATGCAAATTAAGACCACTCTGAGATACCACTACACACCTGTCAGATTGGCTAAGATGACAGGAACAAATAATGACAAATGTTGGAGGGGATGTGGGAAAACTGGGACACTAATACATTGCTGGTGGAGTTGTGAAAGAATCCAGCCATTCTGGAGAGCAATCTGGAATTATGCCCAAAAAGTTATCAAACTGTGCATACCCTTTGACCCAGCAGCGCTACTACTGGGATTATATCCCAAAGAAATACTAAAGAGCGGAAAGAGACATATATGTGCCAAAATGTTTGTGGCAGCTCTTTTTGTTGTAGCTAGAAACTGGAGGATGAATGGATGTCCATCAGTTGGAGAATGGTTGGGTAAATTGTGGTATATGAAGGTTATGGAATATTATTGCTCGGTAAGAAATGACCAGCAGGAGGAATATAGAGAGGCCTGGAGAGACTTAAATCAACTGATGCTGAGTGAAATGAGCAGAACCAGAAGATCACTGTACACTTCAACAACAATGCTGTATGAGGATGTATTCTGATGGAAGTGGAAATCTTCAACATAAAGAAGATCCAACTCACTTCCAGTTGATCAATGATGGACAGAGGTAGCTGCACCCAGAGAAGAAACACTGGGAGGGGAATGAAAATTGTTAGCACTAATATCTGTCTGCCCAGGTTGCATGTACCTTCGGATTCTAATGTTTATTGTGCAACAAGAAAGTGATATTCGCACACATGTATTGTACCTAGACTATATTGTAACACATGTAAAATGTATGGCATTGCCTGTCGTCGGGGGGAGGGAATAGAGGGAGGGGGGGTAAATTGGAAAAATGAATACAAGGGATAATATTATAAAAAAAATATATATATATATATAATAAAAAAAAAAATCCTAAAAAAAAAAAAAAAAAAAAAAAAAAAAAAAAAAAAAAAAGAAATGACCAGCAGGAAGAATATAGAGAGGCCTGGAGAGACTTAAATCAACTGATGCTGAGTGAAATGAGCAGAACCAGAAGATCACTGTACACTTCAACAACAATACTGTATGGGGATGTATTCTGATGGAAGTGGAAATCTCCAACATAAAGAAGATCCAACTCACTTCCAGTTGATCAATGATGGACAGGGGTAGCTGCACCCAGAGAAGAAACACTGGGAGGGGAATGAAAATTGTTAGCACTAATATCTGTCTGCCCAGGTTGCATGTACCTTCGGATTCTAATGTTTATTGTGCAACAAGAAAATGATATTCGCACACATGTATTGTACCTAGACTATATTGTAACACATGTAAAATGTATGGTATTGCCTGTCGTCGGGGGGAGGGAATAGAGGGAGGGGGGGTAATTTGGAAAAATGAATACAAGGGATAATATTATAAAATATATATATATATATATATATATAATAAAAAAAAAGAAAACTATTGTTGCATGAAAAATAAAAAGCTATTATTAAAAAAAAAAAAAAAAAAAAAAAAAACCTTCTTCAAAGTTTCACTAATCACTATTGGTACATGAATATGTGGAAACCTATAGATAATATTTTATTTGGATAATATCCCTTGCCTTCCCTGCCCTCTCTTTTTCTCTACACCCCTGTAATTAATAATGAATTCCTTACTTCCTCTACAAATGTAGATCATATTTGTTTCATAAAGTAGCATATATTTGACAAGAATTTGTGGCAGGAAAATTCATGATTCTTTAGATAATCTTCTTTGAACTTAACTAAGCTTGGACAATGGAGGGTCTGTTATCAGGTTGATTGTTACTTCTTATTAGGATCTGTCATACTTTATGCTTCACTGACATAGCCTTCAAGAGCCCAGGCTAATTTTCATTCCTTGTGTCAACATTAGAGTAGAACATGGAATAAAATATTTAATTTAATTCAAGAACCTTTTTTAAAAGCTTCCAGAATGCATTATGTACTGTGCTTGAAACTGGGATTAGAAAAACACAAAGAAAAGAATCTTAATAATCTCAGAAATGAACCAAAATGATATTAAAATATGTTTTATGTGTACAAATATCCATAAATACATGTTATATAGTAATACATGTGTAGATGTTAATTATTAGTTAATTATATTAGGTATATCTAAGCTCATGAACAATTATATTACATATATATGTATATATAGATGTATATACATATATATATATGTATGTATAATATATGTATATTCATCCAAGATCAATTTTTTTCATTTTTCTTTTTTTTACAAAATTATTTGGTATTTTATTTTTTTAATTACATGTAGAATTATTCTTAACTTTGTTTTTTAAACTTTGAGTTCCAAGACAATACCAAGATGACAATAAAAACATGGAATCAACCAAGCTCTCCCCCAAAAACTTCTAAATAAATTTAAATAATGATTTTAAATAAATTATAGAGCATTAGAACTCAAAAGACAGAATGAAACTATTTTCCATCTGAAGATGGTTTGGGTCAGCAGGAAAGATCTGTCACACTGAGGTGAGAGTGGAATTCAGTTTCAGCACAGGCCATTCCAGCACAGCCTGGCTACAAAAATTTAGGACAAACTCTTAGAAGACTCTAATTAAATGGCAGCAATGGTGATTTCCAGGTCTTAGCCCATAGAAACCAAAGGTGACTTGGAATATCATCATATATGATTTGTCACATTAAAAAAAGAGAGAAACATAGTTCCAGCCCCACCATACCAAGAGCTGGCCTTGGAAGCTATTGAATGAACAGCAGCAATGGAAGCAGAAGGAAAGTATAGGCTTCCAGAAGTTTCATCCCACAGATAATAAGCAGACAGATAATCAAAAGAATGTCTCTTAGGTATCACTGAGGCAGCAATCTGCTGATTTGCACATATTCAGATCCAAAATGTAATCCTTGCTCATAATTCCAGGATAAATGTCCAAAAATTTATAACTTCCAGGAACTGGGGACTCTCTTTACTATTCTAGGGAAAAAAAGATTGCTTGTGGTCACAGGCCAAGAAAGTAGTAAAAACATTTCTCTTTGGATCACACCACCTTGGAAAAACTGAAAATTTACAGGTCCCTAGAAATATCTTTGAAAACAGCTGGACAAAATCTTTGAATCCTGAGATTTTATTCCATCTATCCTGGAAATAGAGCCCTACTTTAACAAAGAAGTAAAAATCAAGTAACAAACTAGAAGAGTGAGCAAGCAACAGAAAAGACTCTGACCATACAAGGTTTTTGTGGTGACAAGGAAGATCAAAGCACACATTGAGAAGAACATAAGAGAATCAAACTTCATACATCCAAAGCATCTAAGAAAAAAAAAAAAAAAAAAGAATTGGTCTCAGGCCATGAAAAAACTCAAAAAATATTTTGAAAATCAAATAAAAGAGACAGAAGAAAAAGTGAAAAGTAAAAAGAAACATGAGTGATGCAAAGGGGGAAAGTGCCTTAAAACATCATTTATCAAAGGAAAGAGACGGTTCAACAATTTACTGAAGGAAATAATTACATTTTTTCTAAAAACTTTTTATTTTAAAAATATATTCTTGGATAATTTTTTTTAACATGGATCCTTACAAAACCTTGTGTACCAAATTTTCCCTCCTTACCTTATCCTCTCCCCTAGATGGCAAGTAATACAAAATAAGTTAAACATGTTAAAATATATGATAAATCAATATATGTATATGTATTTATATTTATACAATAATCTTGCTGCACAAGAAAATTAGTTGAAAAGGGTAAAATAAATGAGAAAAAAATAAAATGAAAGCAAACAACAACACAAGTAGTGAAAACATTATGCTGTGATCCACACTCAGTTCCCACAGCCTCTCTGTAGCTGTAAATAGTTCTCTTCAGCACAACATGATTGGAACTGGTCTCAATCACCAAAAGAGTCCCATCCATCAGAATTTATCATTGTATAATTTTGTTGTTGCCATATATAATGATCTCCTGGTTCTACTCATTTCACTTAGCATCATGTCATGTAAGTTTCTCCAGGCCTCTCTAAAATCATCCTGCTGATCGTTACTATAGAATAATAATATTCCATAACATTCATATACTATAATTTATTCAGCCATTTTCCAGCTGAAGGACAATCACTAAGTTTCCACTTTCTTGCCACTACATCTAAGAGGGCTGCCACAAACATTTTTTGCTCCTGTGGGCCCAATTCTATCATTTGGTATATAAGCCCAGTAGAAACACTGCTGGATCAAAGGGTATGGACAGTTTGATAACTTTTTTTGAGAATAGTTCCAAATTCCACTCTGAAGTGACTAATCTGTTCACGATTCCACCAACAATATATTAGTGTTCTAGTTTTCTTACATCTCTTCCAATTTGCCTCATTATATTTTCTTGTCATTTTAACCAATCTCAGAGATGTGTAGTGGTATCTCAGAGTTGTCTTAATTTGCATTTCTCTAATCAATAGTTATTTATAGAATTTTTCATATATCTAGAAATGGCTTTAATTTCTCTCTGTGTCTGTATGTGTGTTCACATCCTTTGATGATTTATCAATTAGACAATGTCTTTTGTTCCAATAAATTTGAGTTAATTCTCTATATATTTAAAAAAATGAGCCCTTTATCAGAACTCTAATATATGACTTTTTTCCAGTTTTCTGCTTCTCTTCTAATCTTGGTTGCATTGGTTTTGTTTGTATTAAAACTCTTTAATTCCATGTAATTAAAATTATCCATTTTGCATTCTATAATTTCTTTAATTCTTATTTGGTTATAAATTCTTTCTTCTCCACAGATTTGAGAGGTAAACTATCCTTTGCTTTCCTAATTTCCTTATAGTATCACTCTCTGTGTCAAAATCATGGACCTATATTTACCTTATCTTGGTATATGATGTTAGATGTTGGTCAATGCCTTGTTTCTGCCATGCTTTGGGTTTATCACACACTAGATTTATGTAGTCATTGACTATTATATCTTGTGACGTTTGCCTATTTCACTGATCCACTACTCTATTTCATAACTAGTACCATATGCTTTTGATGACTGAGTTCATCCTATTAGTTCATCCTATTATCATTCACAGTTAAGAATACTAATTGCTAGGCATGGACCCACACTTAACACCATATACCAAGATAAGATCAAAATTGGTCCATGATTTAGTCATAAAGAACGAGATCATAAACAAATTAGAAGAACATAGGATAGTATAGCTCTCAGACTTGTGGAGGAGAAAGGACTTTGTTACTAGAGAAGAACTAGAGATCATTACTGATCACAAAATAGAAAATTTTGATTACATCAAATTAAATAGCCTTTGCACAAACAAAACTAATGCAAACAAAATTAGAAGGGAAGCAGCAAACTGGGAAAACATTTTTACAGTTAAAGGTTCTGATATATTTCCAAAATATGTAGAGAATTGACTCTAATGTATAAGAAATCAAACATTCTTCAATTGATAAATGGTCAAAGGATATGAACAGACAATTTTCAGAGGATGAAATTGAAACTATTTCCACTCATATGAAAGAGTGTTCCAAATCACTATTGATCAGAGAAATGCAAATTAAGACACCTCTGAGATACTACTATACACCTATGAGATTGGTTAAGATGACAGAAAAAAAAATATGATGAATGTTGGAGGGCATGCAGGAAAACTGGGGCATTGATACATTGCTGGTGGAGTTGTGAATGAATCCAACCATTTTTGAGAGCAATATGGAATTATGCCCAAAAAGTTATCAAATTCAGCATACCCTTTGATTCAGCATTGTTGCTATTGGGCTTATATCTCAAAGAAATACTAAAAGAGGGGAAAATACCTGTATATTCCAAAATGTTTGTGGCAGTCCTTTTTGTAGTGGCTAGAAACTGGAAAATGAATGTATGTCCATCAACTGAAGAATGGTTGGATAAATTGTGGTATATGAATGTTATGGAATATTATTGTTCTGTAAGAAAAGACCAGCAGGATGAATACAGAGAGACTTGACTTACATGAACTAAGTAAAATGAGCAGAACCACGAGATCATTATGAACTTCAACAATGATACTGTGTAAGGATACTGTATTGTGATGGAAGTGGATTTCTTTGACAAAGAAAAGATCTAATTCATATCAACTACACCCAGAAAAGGAACACTGGGAAATGAGTATAAACTGTTTGCATTTTTGTTTTTCTTTCCAGGTTATTTTTACCTTCTGAATCCAATTCTCCCAGTACAACAAGAGAACTGTTCAGTTCTGCACACATAAATTGTATTTAGGATATACTATAACATATTTAACATGTATAAGACTGCTTGCCATCTAGGGGAGGGAGAAGAAGGCAGGAAGGGAAAAGTCGGAACAGATGTGAGTGCAAGGGATAATGTTGTAAAAAAAAATTACCAGAGCTGAATCAAAGAAAACAAATTGACAAGAGAAACAATTGGTCTGTTTTGGGGGTTATGGGGCTGAATGGTGTTAATGGGCTTCCTCTACAGACGGGGGGAGAGCAGCAGCAAACTAATAACAGGACAGCACTGAGTCTGTGTTCTGAGGCTCTGAGAATGCACTGAGTCACTCCAGGTGATGGTGGGGGTGGCCAGGTTGCAAGAGACTCTAGATTTCTGGGTTTTATTCTTCACCTCCAGTGTTTACACCCTCTCTGCTGCTCCTTGCTTGCTGCCAAGATGGAATATCCACACTGGGGTAAAAGTCTTTTTGCAGAAATGGCAGAGATCGTGCCCTGCCCCCCTCCAGTCTGAGCTGTGTGAGCTGTCTGTCTCTCTCTGGCTTGCCTGCCCTCAATCTGTACCCAGTCTGTTCGACCCTCCCCCAAGCAAACACAGACCTTCTCTGGCAAATTTCAAGGATGTCTACTGTTGGTGATTATTTGTGGGTTTCTTTTCCGGTCAAGCATTAACTCCGAGGCTTGTCATGAAGTAAGTCCTGAGAGAAAATGCGGAGCTCAATTAGCTGTCTGCTTCCACACCGCTATCTTGGCCAGAAGTCTGCTACTGTCTCCCTCAGTCTATACAAGAAGCTGGTTAACACCATCCAGCCCCATCCCCCCAAAAACAGACCAATTGTTTCTCTTGTCAATTTGTTTTCTTAGATTCAGCTCTGACCAAATGAACAAAAAATTCAAAAGGGCTCTAACCATTGACAGCTTCTGTATGGAGAGAGAACAGACTTCAAATACTGAGGAGACTAAAAACAGACTGTTCCCAGAGGAATCTCCTAAGGGGGATATGATCTGCTCCTCAATACAAAAGAACCTCATAGAGGAAATCAAAAAGGCTCTCACAAGAGAGCTAGAAGAGAAATTGGAAAAGGAAAGGGAAGCTTGGCAAGAGAGCCTGGAGAAATTATCCAGAGTGGATAAAGAAATCAAATCATTGAGAAACAAAATTAGTGAATTGGAAAAGGTAAACAACTCCAAGGAAAACAGGATTAGTGAGCTGGATAAAGAAAACAGCTCTTTAAAAAATAAAATGGATAAAATGGAAAAAAATTCCATAGAAGAAAAAAAACTCACTTAAAACACAATTGGACAGTTACAAAAAGATATTAAAAAAAGTGAGTGAAGAAAACACATCATTGAAAATTATACTCAAGCAAGTAGAAATGAATGACTCAATGAAAAATCAAGAAGTAGTCAAGCAAAACCAGAAAAATGAAACAATTGAAAAGAATGTCAAGTAACTTAAAACACAAACAAAGCTAATGCAAACAAGATTAGAAGGGAAGTAATAAATTTGGAAACATTTTTACAGTTAAAGGTTCTAATAAAGGCATCATCTCCAAAATATACAGAGAATTGACTTTAATTTATAAGAAATCAAGCCATTCTCCAATTGATAAATGGTCAAAGGGTATGAACAGACAATTTTCAGATGATGAAATTAAAACTATTTCCACTCATACGAAAGAGTGTTCCAAATCGAGAAATGCAAATTAAGACAACTCTGAGATATCATTACACACCTGTCAGATTGGCTAAGATGACAGGAACAAATAATTATGAATGTTGGAGGGGCTGTGGGAAAACTGGGACAATGATGCATTGTTGGTGGAGTTATGAAAGAATCCAACCATTCTGGAGAGCAATCAGGAATTATGCCCAAAAAGTTATCAAACTGTGCATACCCTTTGACCCAGCCATACTACTACTGGGCTTATATCCCAAGGAAATACTAAAAAAAGGGAAACGGACCTGTATGTGCCAAAATGTTTGTGGCAGTCCTTTTCATAGTGGCTAAAAACTGGAAAATGAATGGATGTCCATCAATTGGAGAATTGTTGGGTAAATTATGGTATATGAATGTTATGGAATATTATTGTTCTGTAAGAAATGATCAACAGGAGGAATACAGAGAGTCTTGGAGAGACTTACATCAACTGATGCTGAGTGAAACGAGCAGAACTAGGGGATAATTATACACTTCAACAATGATACTGTATGAGGATGTATTCTGATGGAAATGGATATCTTCAACATAGAGGAGAGCTAATCCAATTCCAATTGATCAATGATAGACAGAATCAGCTACATCCAGAAAAGGAACACTGGGAAATGAGTGTAAACTGTGAGCATTGTTTTGTTTTGTTTTGTTTTGTTTCTCTTCCCAGATTATTTTTACCTTCCGAATACAATCCTTTCTTTGTAACAACAACAACAACAAAATTTAGTTCTGCACATACATATTGTACCTAGGATATACTATAAGATATTTAATATGTATGGGAATGCCTGCCATCTAGGGGAGGGGGTGGAGGGAAGGAGGGGAAAACCTCGGAACAGAAGGGAGTACAAGGGATAATGTTGTAAAAAAAATTACCTATGCATATGAATTGTCAAAGAAAATGTTATAATTATAAAAATTAATAAAAAAAATTAGTCAAGCATATGTTCTGTCAATAAAAAGTTATAATAAAAAAATACTAACCACTCAGACAATATTCTGTATACTGTCCAGCATCTTGCTCTTCCTCCCTTGACTTTTAATTTTTTGTTAGAGTAGGACATTTTTTCCAGAATGAAGAGTGCACTGTTCCAAGCTTCAGGGATTTTATACAGCTCTTTTCAGACATACTGTTAAGGATATGTAAATTTTCAGTTCTTTCAAGGTGGCATGAACTTAAGAGAAAATTTTAATATCCTCCTGGCCTATACTCTGGTCTTTGAATGACTACAAACATTGTTTTCTGCCTTGGAATTATATTAAGGGTCCCTGCTTCACTGAAACTGTAAGACCTATTGAGATAGTGCTCCTTCTCACCATAGAACTGCCTGCCACTCAGTAATGTGACCGAGAGCTTTGAATGGGCAAAGTGCTAGTAGAAGGACCATCCATAGGCTGAGAGCTATGGCAACCATCACTGCCACTGCTGTTTCAGTGTGTCTCAAGGACTGCTCCTGGTTTGCTGCAGCCAAACTAGTGTTCACAATGATCTGCATTGCACAGTGCTCTATTTTCACCCAAGTGTGACAGATCTTTCCTGCTGATCTGTTTTCTTAGATCTGAAAATTGTTTCACTATTTTCTTTTGTGTCTTCTATTGTATTAGAATGTGTTTATAGCCATTATTTAAAGGGGTTCAGGAGAGAGCTCATGAAATTCCCTGCTTTTATTCCACATCTAAGGTCTGCCTTTCTTATTAGTCCAATATGGTTTTTAAAGTGATTAATTTTGTAATTCAAGTCACTAAAATTTTAAGACATCTTTATCATATTAATCTTTTAAGACATTTTATGTTGCATCAATTCTTATCTCTGTAATGATTTCTATATTAGTTTTCAAAAATGTACACTTAATTTTTTCATTTTATAGCTTTTTTTCTTTCATTTTATCCCTAATTGCTGAGTTAATTAAATAAGTTACACATAATTGACTGTGGTCTGCAGTAACAATTAAGGAATATTTTGGAACTTTGTAGAAGTGCGTAGGACACATTTTTAAAAATATTCTCATAATTTTATGTGGAAAGTAATCAGACACAATGCAAAGGCATCCATAGAAACTTTAGTAGATAACAGGTTACCTTCTTGGTCTTTAATACAATAAGTCTTTGACATAACACCCCATGGCTAAAGAATTTTTGCTCTTAAAATGAGAACAAAGTTAAATTTCATTGCAAAAATAATAATAATGATGATAATAATAATTTTCTCTAATGGTAAACAGAAATTAATAGTCAGCACTCCAATTCCATTTTTTTCCAATAGGATGACTTTTTATCTTTATTAACTTACATGTAGAGAATTTTAAATATATATACATTTATGCAAGTTTCTCAACAAGTATCTATTCAACATCTACTCTGTGTCAATCATTGTGCTAAATGTAGATAAACAAACAAAAGACATGTTTCTTTCCTTCAAAAAGCTTCTCCTTATATGTTATTCAAAGTATATAAAAGACTAATATGAGAATCAAAACAGTTAAAACATTTGGTTGAATTAGGTGGGCATAAAAGGGAAAACTGAGTCAATCTCTTGAAGATGGCCAGAGAAATTAAGATGTAGAAAAGTGGGGAGTGGGAAAGATGAAAATCAAGGGAAGCTGAGGATGAATTCTTACTCACTTCCACACACACACACACACACACACACACACACACACACACATATATATGTCAATGTATAGATAGATAGATAGATAGATAGATAGATAGATAGATAGATATAGATATAGATGTACGTATATCTATCTATCTATATACATTTTTATTTTTCTCTTTTTATTCCATTGTAATATTTGCTTTAAGTTATGTTCAGACCAGTTCTCTGGAGAACCTTGGTACCAGCCCGAGTCCTTGGTCTTATAAGAGGAATGATGAGATGGGACTCATGTGGATGGTCAAACATGGAGTATGTTTATTCCAAATTCTCTCACCCTTAAATACCCTAATATCCTCATATAACCAAAATACACTGTGCATGCACTAAATATATACTGCTCATGGGGGACCACATAAACAACTTGCTATTGTATGTAGATGATTCTATGCTACTTGGTATCACTCTGCTTTAATTATAACACAGGTTGTCATTGCCTCTTGACTTCTCAGAAAGGCTGAGAATCCTTGGGGGTGATGGGGAGCTGAACCAGATATTATCAGCAGATTCTCTCTGGGCTGAAGGGTCTTATGCTTTATCCAGGCTTCTTCCACTATCTGTGTCCCTACACAGCTTTTGTTTGATATTTGCCTTATTTCTTACTTGCTGCTGTTATTTTTCATTTTTTCAGGTGATTTCAGAGGTTATAAGTCAGAAGGAACAGTGAACGAAATATGAAATAGCAACATTGAGTAGATTGGTTTTGGTTGGCCAACTTGCCCTGAATTTAGAATTTTTAAGAAAGGGAACTATTACAATCCATATTCTGATACACACCTGTTGGGCCTTCCAATTTGTGGATATCACTTTGTCCAGATGTATTCCTCTTCAACAAATTCTAGAAATAATGAATGCTTGATATATTACATTTAGACAGAAGATGAATTGTTCTGTATTGCATACTTTTAAATCAAAGTTGAATGGAGAAGATGATTTTAATCATAGTTTATCTCAGTTTTATTTATTTCTAAGACCTTTTGTTTAGCCTTGTCAACAATGATATATCACAAATTTCATTACTTACAATATTAGTTCCACATACTTTGATAGCATGCTTATTTATGGAGTTTTACATAAAGGATTAGAGACAGACTTCAGTCTCTCCACACTTCAATTCATCTGGTAAACAAAAGTCATGAGATTTATAACCAGAAGTGATCAGTTTTTTGTTCATTTGTTTTAGTCACATCCAAATTATTTTCCAATCCATTTTGGAGTTTTCTTGGCAAGAACTCTATAGTGATTTACTAATGTCTTTTCTAGCTCATTTCATGGATGAGGAAATGGAGGCAAAGAGGTCAAGTGACTTTGTTGGGTCATACAACTAGTAAGTGTCAAACTAGTTCTGCTTCAGCCTCACTGCTCTATCCACCTAACCACCTACCTGCCCAGAAGCAATCATGAACATTATTTAGTCTAATTTCTTATTTGTATATATAAAGAGACTGACTTTAGAGGAAGTAAAATTATTTTCCCAAGTTTACTAAGTATGAAAAAAAATCTCAGAATTAAAATCAGGAAGCCTTATGCTTATTCACTAAACCAGGGTCATATTGGATTTTTTAATAAACTTATTTCATTATGTCACTGATTCATAATGCCTAAAGGATAAAGCAATTATTCCTAGCATTCCAAATTCCAGGAAAAATTGATTCCAACTTATTTATCCAGCTTTATCTTCTTCTTTTTTACTTTGTGATATTTTTTCCCATCAGTTACACGTCAAGAAAAATATTTAGACTTCACTTTACAAAGTTTTGAATGTCAAATTCCCCCTCCTTTCCTCTTCTCTCTTCAGAAAACCATAGGGAGCGTGATATAATTTATATATGTGCTATCACGTAAAATACATTTCCTTGTTAGTTCTGAAAAAAGAAACCAGTCAAACAAACAAACAAACAAACAAAAACAAAAAAAAAAAAAAACAAAAAAAAACAAAAAAAAAAAAACATGAGAAAGGATAAAGTTAGTGAAAAATTATCTCCATATCCATTCAGAGTCTATAAGTTCTTTATTTGGATGCAAATATTATTTTTCTTCAGAAGTCAATTGTACTTGTCTTGGAGCATTGTGTTGCTGAGAAGAGCTGAGTTGCTTATACCTGACACAATGCTGCTGATACTTTCAACATTGTTTTTTCTGGTTTTGCTCTGTTCACTTTGCATCAGTTTCTATAAATATTTTTAAACATCATTTTATTTTATTTTGTGTTTTTAATTTTCAACAAGTATTTTTATTATTTTATTTCCATTTTCACTTTCCTCCCAAAGCTCCACAAGATGACAAGCAATATGATACAGGTTATACATTTACAATATTAGAAATATTTCCACAATAGTCATATTGTGCATGAATAGTCAGAACAAAAGGAAGAATGATGAGAAAAAAGTGAAAATACTACATTTGTTCTTCCTTCTTTCTCTGAATATGGACAATATTTTAAGTCTTTTAGAATTTTTTTCAAGCATTTTATTACTTAGAACAGTTAAGTATATCAAAGAATTGTTTTTGATCTTTTATTGCTTAGAACATTTAACTTTATCAAAGTTGATCCTGAGGCAATGTTCTCCTGGTTCTGTTTACTTCATTCAGCATTAGTTCATTTAAGTCCTTTACATTTCTTTGAGATTTGTTTTTTTCCTTATTGCTGATAGCTCAACATTCTATAACATTTAAATATCACAGCTTATTCAGTCACTCTTTAATTAATGGGAATCCCCTCCATTTCTAATATTTTTCTAACAATTAAATAGATGTATAAAATAGAAACATTTTGCATGAATACTTTCAAGATTTCATTTCAAATAGCACTGAATTGTTTTAAATGTCATATAGCAGTTAAAAAATATTAACCATCAAAGATAAATTACAAGGGACTCAATAAGAAGGAATTATCTATGTTTTATACAGGGAAATGTAAACTATATGTCTAAAATGGTCATTAGTAAATGTATACTTCAAAAAAAGATTTATATAGAGTTGAGTGTGTCATTACTTTAAAAATCAAAAAAGTATATGAGAATGAAAAATAATAACATCATATAAATTAGCTGTAAGATTAAGAAATAACACAGGGGAATTAGATAGGGGAGGAGGGCTGGTAGTTTTGAAATCCTATTCACATCAAATTGTGATGTGATTACTGGATTGAATCCAGTAATTTACTGGATTTAAGTAATTTAATTACTTAATTACTGGATTAAAGATGGAACTATATGTATCTACATCTCAAAGTATATAAAACTCCTAAAATTTACATAGAAATAAAAAAGAAATAAGAGGGGAATGGAATATAATATGGCAGGGTATAGAAGGGTATATAAATTAACAAGAATGAAATAAAGAGGAAAGGAAAGAGAAGTGGGAGAGGATAAGGGAGGTACCCTTGGGAAGGAGAAGGATAAGTAATAGAGAGATAAACTGATGAAGAGAAGCATATTAGAAAACTCAGCAGGGATACAAAACAAGAGATACATACATCCAAAATAATAATTATAGATAGTAGAATTTTTTAGAAAAAAAATTAGGAGAAGTAATCTTTGATCTAAGACAAAGTTAAAGTTAAAATAGGCAATGAAGCTTTCTTGTTTTTTCTTTTGATTAAAGCTATCAGCAATATTAGATGGCTGATTTTCTTAGATGATTCAAAACACTTAGATAGTATAAGATTGCTGTATTATAACATAGAAAATGAATGGTGTATTTAGAATAGAATTTGGAAAGATTTGAACCTAAGAAGGATAAACCCATATAAATCATTGACATTTCTATATGTTAACCAACAAAGTCTAGGAACAATAAATAGAAATATAAAATCCATTTTAAATAACTGTAAATAATACAAAATGTTTGGGAGTCTCCCTGCCAAATCCACCTTTAGAGAAAGAAATTGTATTCATAAACTTCCTGGCTTTATCTTGGCAGGTAGACTCCCAAATATGTTGTATTATCTATAGTTATTTAAAATGGATTTTATGTTTCTATCTATTACTCCTAGACTTTGTTGGTTAACATGGAGAAATGTCATTGATTTATATGGGTTTATTTGATATCCTTCAACTTTGTTAATTGTTTCTAGTAGTTCTTTAGTTGAGTATCTAAGATACTCAAAATATACTATCGTATCATCCTGAAAGTGATAGCTTTATTTTCTCATTACCCGCTCTAATTTTTTTCAATTTCATTTTCTTCTCTTATTGCTAAAGCAAATATTTCTAGCACAATATGGTATAGTAGTGATGAAAAGTGGCAATCTTCTTTCACCACTGATCTTATTGGTAACACTTTTAACTTATCGCCATTACATACAATGCTTGCAGGTATTTTTAGATAGATGGTACTTTTCCATCATAACTCCTTCAGAGTAGTCATGAATCATTATATTGTTGACAATAATAACATCATTCATAGCTTATCATCCCAGAACATTGCTGATATGTTGTACATAGTTCATTTCATTTTGCTTGACTTCATGAAAAACTTTCCAGATTTTTCTAAGAACATAACTGTTCATCATTCCCCATAGAACAGTAATATTCAATAATAATCACTTACTACAATTTATTCTGTCAATCCCCAATTGATGGGCATCCCTTCAGTTTCCATTTTTGTTTTACCCTGAAAGTAGAGGTACTATAAATACTTTTTTATCCATATGGATGTATCTACGTATGTCATTTTCCTTTTTAAAAATATTATTTGCTATTCATGCATTGAAGTGATATTATTAGGCCAAACCACATGTATGATCTTATACCCTATTGGGCATAATTCTTATTTTTGATCATTTATCAATGGCGGCATGACTCTTTTTTAAAATAAATTTTACTCAGCTCCTTTTACGTTTAAAAAATGATGCCTTACCAGAGAAAATTGTTTCAAATTTGTTTTTACAATCACTATTGCCAACTATATTTCCCCTCCATTTATTCTATTCTGCCTCTCTTTTCATCCTGTTTCTTCTTAAAATTGTTATGCTACTGTCCACACCCTCCACTAATATGTCTTCTTTTTTATCAACTCCATTTCTTGTATACAATTTGCTTTCTACTTTCATGTGGAGTAACATAGATTTCTATACCCATTTTGAATTGTATGCTATTTTCTCTTTGAGCTAATACAGATGAAAATAAGCTTCACTCACTGCCCCTCTCTTTCCTCATTCCCCTCAAGTGTAAAAGCTTTTCTTGACCCTTTTATAGCAGGTAATTTACTCCATTGCACCTCTCCCTGTTAGGGGCCAGAACTTTAAACAAAGTGCCAAGTCAGTGGAATTGATAGAGACAATGGTTGTTTAGCATAGTGCTTAACAGTACTCTAGTTCAGTACATGTACCTAAATTCCACAAGATTCACATCTATGATGAGAGAGGATATAAGCTCAGACAAGGTCAGACAGAACGAGAAATAGGGAAGACCAGAGAAGTGGTGGTGGTCCTACTACCTCTCCCATAGAAACCAAGACATATTTAGGAGGACCTCAAAAAAAGCAGAGAAGACAAAAGACTGGTGGCAGGAGATTAAACTCTTGGAACTAAGGAGAAAGATAGGCGTCCAGAAAAACTAGGGGAGCCCCAAGTGAAGGAGACAAGACTTTGAAAGACACAATAAAAGATTTGGACTTTAACTCCTAGCTGCATTTTGAGTGATCACTTAATTGAAATGAAGGCTGGCTCCAGAGACCCCATGAAAGCCCCAAAAAGAAAAGATTACATTTTAGAGAAGAATACTACACTTTGGTGACAAACGTGGAGCAGACACAAATCTGATTTCAGTGGAAAATTCTGATCATAATTTCAGTGGAAAAGTCTTCTCTACCCAGAAATTAGGATGAGTATAAAAATAGACACGGAAACTTTGTTAAAGAGCTAAAGTAGTACTTCAGCTAAAATGGGACAGATGCTTAGAAAACATCCTTCTTTTCTAATTCAAGGAAAATGTGTAGAGAGCATTGTTAGATTTATGAAAAGCCAAGGTTTGATTATAATTTGGGAGCAGATCACTGAACTTTTAGAAACTGTATAGTACACATTTCCTTGGTTTTCTAAGGATTAAGAATTGAATCTAAAGGAGTGGAAATTAGTAGGAGAGCAACTATGTCAATTCTATGATAAAAATGGATCTCACTCAATTTCCAAAGATACACTTTATATGTATAATTTAATACAACTGTCTTTAGTAAATTATATAATTTATAGAATAAGGTAAAAAAGAAGAAAGAGCAGGAGGGGGAGAATCCAAATAAACTAGCTGAAAAGAATGAAGAATTAGACAAGAAAGGAGTTAAGTACAATTCTGATGGGCATTTTTCATCTCATGACCCTCTCCCCTCAATTAACCCTTCATGGGTGGAGGGAGAAGGAGAAGGGGAAGGGAAAGTGACACAATTAGCACCACCTATGAAGCAGCCTATGATAAGATTACAAAAAAATATTGATTAAGGCAAAAAAGAAAGGACAGGAGTATCCAAATTAATGAATGCATACCCTGTGATTGAAGAGCTTGACTCTTCAGGTCAGAAAAGGAGACAATACACTCTTTTTGATCTGGAAAAAATTAAGGTTTTGAAAAAGGGTTGCACTCTTTATGGGACTACATCGTTTTATGTTAAGATGTTACTGGAGAGTTTGGCTTATTAAAATTTAACCCACAGTGATTGGAAATCCATAGCAAAGATATGTTTAGAACTTGGACAAAACTTGTGGCTTTCAGAGTATCATGAATTATGTAGGATTCAAGCCCAAAGGAATAAGCAAACTGGTCACCTTTGACCAACTAGCAGGTGAAGGTCAATATGTAGAGAATTCAGCACAGATTAATTACCCCATTGGAGCATATGAGCAAATTGCTACTGCTGCTTTAAAAGCTTAGGGTACCCTCCCAGGGAAAGATCAAGGGGAAGCCTTTACAAAAATTGAGCAAGGTCCCAATGAACCCTTTGCAGATTTTGTGAGACATCTGTAAATGTCTGTCACAAAAACTAGTGGAGAAAAGAGAGCTAAAAATATTAGTATAAGACAATTGGCTAGTGAAAATGCTAATAAGGTTTGCAGAAGAATTATATGGGAATTACACAAAGTTTCTCCTTTAGAGGAGATCGTAAGATGTTGTGCCACGTGGGCTTATTATATACAGACTATGATGAACATGGAAGAAAGAGTCCCTCTTGGCAAGGGACTTCTAGAGAAAATCGACACTGCTTTCACTGTAGAAAAATTGGACATCTGAGGGATCAATGTAGGCAAAGCAATAGAGTGAGACAGGGTGAGAGAAGAAGACCTAAAACCCTATGTACAAAATGCCACAAGGGCTTCCCCTGGGCATCAGAATGTAGATTGACCTATGGAAATGAGAGGCAGGGCCCAGCTCCAAGATATCAATCAAAAGACAGGTGGGGAATAATGGCAGCCAAGGTTATACCTTTTTAAGTTCAGGGCTCTGATGTGATCAATCAGCTGAAAAGCAATCACATGGCAGAAAGGGATTACAAGATCTATCATCCAAAAAGCAACCAGATGGGATAAAGGTATTACAATTGGAGAGAAATAAGTTTTTTTAACCCAACAGAAGAGCAGAGTCCAGTGCTAGCTGCTCTAATGTAATTACCAAATGATGAGGAATGATTTAGAAAGTAGCAAATAGAAAGGACTATATAGGTTAATTGCTAGGGAGAAAGAGTTTGCTTATATCTCTACAGATGGAAAAGGAAACAGATGGGTGGCTCAAGCTCTCGGAATCAACACTACAGAAGTCCTCTAAGAAAGCTAACCAGGCCACAGGAAAGGAGACAAGACTTTGAAAAAGACAATAAAGGTTTTGGGCTTTAAAACCTGGCTGTATTTGGGGTGATTACTGAAGATTACATTTTACAGAAGAATATTACATCCCCCTTTTCCACTTTCCTAATATACTCCTCTTTCATTCCTTGATCTTATTTTTTAGATATTACCCTTTAATATGCAATTAACACTTGTGGCCTCTATCTATAAATACTCCTTCTATTTGCCATAAAAATTAGGAAGTTGTTATGAGTTACAAATATCATTCTCCCAACCTTATTAATTATATATGATATCCCTTTTAAGATTACTTTCTTATGCTTCTCCTGAGTCCTATATTTGGAAATAAAAAATTCTATTCAGCTCTAGTCTTTTCATCATGAGTGCTTGAAAATCCTCTATTTCATTGAATATCTACTTTTTCCCCTGAAGGATTACAGTCAATTTTGCTCTGCTGTGACACTACCTCCTCTGCACTCTCAAATTTCATATTCCAAATTTTCTTATCCCAAAATAAAAAAAAAAACTTCACAGAATACTATAGCAAATTTTCAGAACTATCCAGAAAGCAACTAACCATGTTGGGGAATCACAATCAGCATTACATAACAGCTGCAATTTTAAATGATTAAAGATAATGGAACATGCTATTCTATAAAGCAAGGGAACTAGGATTATAGCCAAGAATAATGCACCTCATGAAACTGAGTATTATACTTTAAATTACTCTTTAAATGTTTACCTTTTATTTTTATATATCTCATTTTTATTAAGTTCATTTTTTTTTCTTTGTTTCCATTTTTGTTGTTTGTGGTGATTGATAGTTTTTTTTTTTTTTTGTATTTTTTCTTTCACTTCCTATTGAAACACTTTAGCACAAATTCATTTAATTATTTATTCTATTGTTATATCAAGATTCCTTTTTAAAATGTAGTTTTCAGGTAATCCATTTATTCTTATATTTTTTCTACTTTACTTTTCTTCTAAAACTTTTGTTTTTCTTGTGAGATGTTTCACATTCTCCTCTATGTTCTCATTCATTATATATTTGTCTTATTATTTATTAGTCTCTTATAACTTCACTTTCTTTCCTTGCCCAATTCTATTTTTCTTCTTTTTTATTAAAGATTCAAAACATATGCATAGATAATTTTTCAACATTTATGCTTGCAAAACCTTATGTTCCAAATTTTCCCCTTTTTCCCCCTCCTCCTCACCTAGATGGCAAGTAATCCAATATGTGTTAAACATGATAAAATATCTTAAATCTCAAATTATGTGTACATATTGATAAAATTATTTTGTTGCCAAGAAAAATCAGATCAAAAAGAAAAAAAAATGCAAAAGAAAATGAAATGCAAGCAAACAATGAGAAGAGTGAAAATGCTATGCTGTCATCCACACTCAGTTCCCATGGTCCTCTCTCTGGGTACAGATGGGTCTCTTCATCACATGATCATTGAGACTATCCTCAATCATCTCATTGTTGAAAAGAGCCATCTACATCATAACTGATTATCGTATAATCTTGGTGCTGCTGTGTACAATGATCTCCTGGTTCTGCTCATTTCATATTAATTCATGTAACTTTCTTCAGTACTCTCTGAAATGAATCAGCTAATCTTTTCTTATGGAAAAAATATTCCATAACATTCATATACCATAATTTATTCAGCCATTCTCCACCTGATGGGCATCCACTCAGTTTCCAGTCTCTTCACATTATAAAAAGGGGTACCATGAAAATTTTTTGCACATATGGATCTCTTTTCCTCCTTTATGATATCTTTAGGATATAATTCCAGTAGAAATATTGCGGATTCAAAAGTATACATATATTCATAGGTCTTTTGGTCTTAGTTCCAAATTGTTCTCCAGAATGGTTGGATCGGTTCACAACTCTACCAACAATGTATTAGTGTCCCAGTTTTACCACATTCCCTCCAACATTTGTTATTATCTTTTCCTGTCATCTTAGCCAATCTAAGAAGTGTGTACTGATACCTTAGAGTGGTCTTAATTTCCATTTTTCTGATAAATAGTGATTTAGAGCACCTTTTCATATCTTAATAAATGGTTTCAATTTCTCCAACTGAAAAAAATGTTTGTTCATAACATTTGAAAATTTATCAGTAATTCTAATTTTCAAAGAGTTATTTTCTTCCTTAAGAATCTAGACTTTCTTTTCTAATTGATTCTCTTTTCATAATCTACTTGTTTTTCTTGGATTTTTTTATTTAATCAACTCTATTTGATTGTTAAAGTGTTTTTGTTGTTCTATGGAATATTTTTGATGGCCATTTCATGTTACTTTTTGGGATAAAAGAAACTTTTTTTTCCCTTTGCTTCAGTATCATCTTCTGAAAAAGAAACTTAATCTTCTCTAGTCTCATAGTTACTGTCTGTGGTTGGGTTCTTTCTTCTTTTCCATCACATTTATATGTGTATAAGCTTGTTAGTGTAATCATTTCTATTTCTGTGGTGAGGGTGGAAGGAATGATGCCTTTGGCCTCAGATTTTCTTTACGTTTTTTCCTGTAGCCTGGAAGATTTCATACTCTTATAAATACAAACAGCCAGTAATGTTTAAGCCCCACTGCTTCTGAAGTTAGCTCGAGTGTGCTATTTAATTCTCAGTAAGGGTCCTGTCTCTCTTTTCACTGCACAGTAGGGTCTGGCATGGCTTATCAGCAAAGATTCTCTGTAGATTTTGCTAATTTTTAAAACTGTTTGAGAAGTGAAAATTCATGTGGCTAGGCCCTAGGATTCTTCCCAAAGCAGCTAGCCACAGGCTTCCCTGTTTGATGTTTTCAGTGAAACTCTCCTGGAGGTATTTATATTTCACATAGGTCAAACCTGCTTCCTGGCATATGTGTATATATATATATATATATATATATGTATATATGTGTATATGCATATGTATAAATACATGTATGTATACATATACATATCTATATCTATATATATATATGTATATATATATATATAGATATGATATGTATATTTATATAGATATGTGATATGTATATATATGCATATCTATATCTATCTATCTATCTATCTATCTATCTATCTATCTATCTATGTGTGTGTGTGTATGTTGGGATCTTCCCCTATTGTTCTAAGAGGACTAGGATTCAGCCCCAATTCTCATTTGTTTTTAACCACTCTATGTTCACCATAAGGCACAGGATTGTCTTCTTTGTGGGGTCACTGCATTACTTGGCTTTTTCTGATCTACTCTGCCATCTTCCCGTAATTCTCCCATAGTGGATAATTCTAGTAACTATTTTGCTCTCTGGCTTCAGAATATCAGGGGAGTTATCTTGGTCAATAATATTTTATTTTTTCTTATTATATGTAAAGATAATTTTCTATATTAATTTTTGTAAGATTTTGAGTTTAATTTTTCTCTCCCTCCATATTTCCCCTCATCAAGTAAGTCCGATTTAGATTACATATGTACAATCATTTAAAACGTATTTCCAGGGGTGTGGAGCCAAGATGGCGGAGAAGATACACATGACTGTGTAAGCTCCTTTCTTCCCTCACAACCAACCAGATATAATCAGCCTCAGAAATAGCACTGTACTGATAGAATCCACAAGGACTGGAAGCACGGCTTACCAGCTGAAGAGAATCTGGAGTTTCAACAGGAAAGGTCAGCTCCCAGGGGAGGAAGAAGAGAGGCCAGCACAGACTGTGGGGTAGTGGCACACTGCGCTGGTCGTGCTGGGGAGGTCTCTGGGATCAGAGAAGCCACTGACATAGAGGAATCTGGCACAGGCTTTTAGCTCTTCTCTGCTTATAATACAGCAGTTCAGAGGAGAAATCTAAGCCATATTAATTTAAAACCAGATTAGATCTTCCCAGATCCCGGGGGTGACTCAGCAGATCTCGGCACTGTGGGTGTGGCGAACATAGGCAATCCAGGCTTTCACCTGGGGGTAGTTAAGAGATTGAAAAGGGGGCAGGGCAGTAACTCATAGTGCCTGGCTCAGCTGGAGGCTGTGGAACGGAAGTCCCAGAGAAGTGGAACCTTTGAACTAGGGACTGCGGTTTCTGGCAGACACTTCCAGTTTGAGTGCAGGGGCTTTTCACGTCACCTGCTGCAGACATCCACACCCCACCGGGATGCATAGGTTAGGCTTTGAGTCGCCTTTACTGTTCAGTCTCAAACATCAGGGAAGCCACTTGGACAAAGCTTCCTCAAGGCACAGCAGTGCAAGTCACCTCTGAGGCACTTCCAGGGAGGGGGTGGGGAACTCTCTCCCAGAGCTCTCTCTTAGCTCAGGCAAAGGGGCCTCTGCATCCATCAGGTCTGGGAGGAATCTGGTAAAGAAATAAATAAATAATTTCCTACCCCAGGGACAGACCCCAAAGGATTTTTTCAGTATGAGCAAGAAGCCCAAAAAACCATAGATTCCTTCTACACAGTGAAAGAGCGGGTATCCAACCCCGAGGAAGTTAACAGCAGAGAGTCAGCAGATAACAGCCTAAAGGGGAACGATTCCTGCCCCCCATCACATAACTCTCTCCTTGAAGAGACTATTAAAAAGTTAAGAGAGTTTGAAGACAAATGGGGAAAGGAAAGAGAAGCTATGATAGAGAATAACAACGTTCTGAAATTGGAGTTGGAAAAAATGAAGAATTCACAGGAGATGCAGGGAAACAAAATTAGTGAATTAGAAAAGGTAAAAAAAAATCACAGGAAAGTAGGATTTCTGAATTGGAGAAGATAAAAAAGTCTCAAGAAAATAGGATTTCTGAATTGGAGAAGATAAAAAAGTCTCAAGAAAATAGGATTTCTGAATTGGAAAAGGAAAATAATTCTCAAAAAAAATTAGGGAAATGGAAAAAATTCAATAGAGCAAAATACCTCATTTAAAAACAAAATTGGGCATTTACAAAAAGAACTAAAAACTGTGAATGAAGAAAATAACTCCTTAAAATTCAGGATGGAACAAATAGAAATGAATGATTCATTGAGAACCCAAGAATCAGTCAAACAAAACAAAAAAAAAACTGAAAAGCTGGAGAATAACGTCAAATACTTCCTGGGACCTGTATGTGCTAAAATGTTTGTGGCAGCTCTTTTTGTTGTAGCTAGAAACTGGAAGTTGAATGGATGTCCATCAATTGGAGAATGGTTGGGTAAATTGTGGTATATGAAGGTTATGGAATATTATTGCTCTGTAAGAAATGACCAGCAGGAGGAATACAGAGAGGCTTGGAGAGACTTACATCAACTGTTGCTGAGTGAAATGAGCAGAACCAGAAGATCACTATACACTTCAACAACAATACTGTATGAGGATGTATTCTGATGGAAGTAGAAATCTTCAACATAAAGAAGATCCAACTCACTTCCAGTTGATCAATGATGGACAGAAATAACTATACCCAGAGAGGGAACACTGGGAAGCAAATGTAAATTGTTAGCACTACTGTCTATCTACCCAGGTTACTTATACCTTCGGAAGCTAATAATTAATGTGCAACAAGAAAATGGTATTTACACACATATATTGTATCTAGGTTATATTGTAACACATGTAAAATGTATGGGATTACCTGCCATCAGGGGGAGGGAGTGGAGGGAGGGAGGGGATAATTTGGAAAAATGAATAAAATAAATAAATAAATAAATAAATTCTGAAAAAAAAAAAAAAAGAAATTAAATCCATTTTAGTCATATGAAAAATGCTCTAAATCACTATGGACTAAATATGGATCCCAACATAGTATTTTCTCTTTTTTGTTGCTGTTTGCTTACGTTTTTTTTTTTTCTCAATTTTTTCCTCTTTGATTTTATTTTTCTTGTGTAGCATGATACTTGTAGAAATATGTATAAAAGAATTGCAAATATTTAGCATATATTGCATTACTTGCCGTTTCAGGATTGGGGAAAGGGAGAGAGAGAAAAATTTGGAACGCAAGATTTTGCAAGGATGAATGTTGAAAACTATCTATGCATATATTTCAATATGTTTTTAAAAATAAAATGAAATCACTTTTGAAAAAAAAAAATACTTCCTGGGAAAATCTATAGACCTGGAAAATAGATCTAGGAGAGATAATCTGCGGATCATTGGACTTCCTGAAAACTATGACCAAAAAAAGAGCCTAGATTCTATTTTACAGGAAATTATCAAAGAGAACTGTCCAGAGATAATAGAAACAGAGGGCAAAGTAGATGTTGAAAGAATTCATCGAACTCCTTCTGAAATAGACCCTAAAAAAAGAACACCACGGAATATTGTGGCTAAGCTGCAGAATTACCATACAAAGGAGTAAATCCTGCAAGCAGCTAGAAAAAAACAATTTAAATACCAAGGTGCCACAATAAGGGTCACACAAGATCTGGCTGACTCCACATTAAAAGATAGAAGGGCCTGGAACTTGATATTCCGAAAGGCAAAGATCAAGGATTGCAACCAAGAATAAACTACCCAGCTAAGTTTAGCATCTTTTTCCATGGAAGAAGATGGTCATTCAATGAAATAGAGGAATTCCATATGTTTCAAAGAAAAAAACCAGACTAAAACAAAAAATTTGATCTACATCGACAAGACTGAAGAGAAACAGAAAAAGGTACACAGAACCCTTGAGAACTATATCTCTGTTGTGGGTATATAGAAAGTACACATGGATAATTTGATTTTACTGATATAAAATAAAATAAAGAAGGGGGTGTAGTAAAGGGAAGAGGGTAGTATCAGAAAAAGAGGAGGGAGTGATAAAAAGAGGGAAACTACATCCCAGGAAGAGGCATAGAAAATATACCATATCTGAGGGAATTTAGAGAGGGGGAGAATCATTGTGAAAATCTTACTCTCATCAGAAGAGGCTCAAAGAGTAAATAATTGTCATATTTGTTTTTCAGAGAATTTTCTCTCACCTCATTAAAAGGGGGAGAGGAAAAGGGAATATGAAAAGGAGAATAAGGGAAGGGACGTGGAGGGAGCGGGGAGGGATACTTAAAAAAAAAAAGGGAGGGCTGTGCGTCACAAGTGGGGTCTATAAATTAAATATTGGGGAAGGGGTTCAGGGAGGTCAAGGGAAAAAGCATAATCTGGGGATAATATGATGGCAGGAAATAGAGAATTATTCATTTTAACTGTAAATGTGAATGGGATGAACATTCCCATCAAACGGAGACGGATAGCAGATTGGATCAAAAAGCAGAACCCTACAATATGTTGTTTACAGGAAACACACTTAAAGCAGGGAGATACATACAGAGTAAAGGTAAAAGGTTGGAGCAGAATCTATTATGCTTCAGGTAAAGCCAAAAAAGCAGGGGTAGCTATCCTTATCTCAGATCAAGCAAAAGCAGAAGTTGATCTAGTTAAAAGAGATAAGGAAGGAAACTATATCCTGCTGAAAGATAGCATAAATAATGAAGCCATATCAATACTAAACATATATGCACCAAGTGGTATAGCATCTAACTTTCTAAAGGAAAAGTTAAGAGAGTTGCAAGAAGAAATAGACAGTAAAACTATAATAGTGGGAGATCTCAACGTTGCACTCTCAGATTTAGACAAATCAATCCACAAAACAAACAAGAAAGAAATTAAAAAAGTAAATAGAACATTAGAAAAACTAGGTATGATAGACCTTTGGAGAAAACTGAATGGCAATGGAAAGGAATATACTTTCTTCTCAGCAGTTCATGGATCCTATACAAAAATAGACCATATATTAGGACATAAAGATCTCAAAATTAAATGTAGGAAGGCAGAAATAATAAATGCCTTCTTCTCAGACCACAATGCAATAAAAGCTACATTCGGTAAAAAGTTAGGGATAAATAGACCAAAAAGTAATTGGAAACTGAATAATCTCATCTTAAAGAATGACTGGGTGAAAGAGCAAATTATAGAAAGAATTAATAATTTCACCCAAGATAATGACAATGATGAGACATCATACCAAAATCTTTGGGATGCAGCTAAAGCAGTAATAAGGGGAAATTTTATATCTTTAGAGGCTTATTTGAAGAAAATAGAGAAAGAGAAGATTAACGAATTGGGCTTGCAACTTGAAAGGCTAGAAAAAGACCAAATTAAAAACCCCCAACCAAAAATTAAACTTGAAATACAAAAATTAAAAAGAGAAATCAATAATATTGAAAGTAAAAAGAAAACTATTGAATTAATAAATAAAACCAATTAGCCCCAATGCTATATAAACTATTTGAAAAAATAGGGAATGAAGGAGTCCTACCAAACTCCTTTTATGACACAGACATGGTACTGATACCTAAACCAGGTCGATCAAAAACTGAGAAAGAAAATTATAGACCAATTTCCTTAATGAATATTTATGGTAAAATTTTAAATAAGATATTAGCAAATAGACTTTAGAAAATCATCCCCAGGATATACACTATGACCAAGTGGGATTTATACCAGGAATGCAGGGCTGGTTCAATATTAGGAAAGCTAATAGCATAATCGACCATATCAATAACTAAATAACAAAAAAAAAAACATATGATCATCTCAATAGATGCAGAAAAAGCATTTGATAAAATCCAACATCCATTCCTACTAAAAAACACTTGAGAGTATAGGAATAAATGGACTATTCCTTAACATAATAAGGAACACATTTTTAAAACCTTGAATAAACATCATATGTAATGGCGATAAACTACAACCTTTCCCAGTACGATCAGGAGTTAAACAAGGTTGCCCACTATCACCATTACTATTCAATATTGTACTAGAAAGGCTAGCCTTGGTAATAAGAGCTGAGAAAAAGATTCAAGGAATTAGAGTAGATAATGAGAAAATCAAATTATCACTCTTTGTAGAAGACGTGATCGTATACTTAGAGAACCTCAAAGACTCTGATAAAAAGCTATTAGAAATAATTCAGAACTTTAGCAAAGTTGCAAGATACAAAATAAATCCAAATCAATTCTCAGCATTTTTATACATTACCAACACAATCCAACAGCAAGAGATACAAAGAGAAATTCCATTCCAAAGAAATGTTGAGAGTATAAAGTATTAGGGAATCCATGTACAAAAGAATAGTCAGGAATTATATGAGAAAAATTACAAAACACTTGTCACAAAAATAAAGTCAGATTTAAATAATTGGAAAGATATTAATTGCTCTTGGATAGGCCGAGCAAATATAATCAAGATGACAATACTGCCTAAACTAATTTATTTATTTAGTTCTATACCAATAGACTCCTAAAAAACTATTTTAAGACTTAGAAAAAATAACAACAAAATTCATATGGAAGAACAAACGGTCGAGACTTTCAAGGGAAGTAATGAAAAAAAAATCAAATGAAGATGGCCAACCTGGACCTAATCTAGAACTACATTATAGAGCAGCAGTCACCAAAATCATTGGTATTGGCTAAGAAATAGATTAGTTAATCAGTGGAATAGGTTAGGTTCACAGGATAAGATAGTGAATAAAAATAGCAATCTAGTGATTGACAAACGCGAAGATCCAAACTTTTGGGATAAAAATTCATTATTTGACAAAAACTGCTGGGAAAACTGGAAATTAGTATGGCAGAAACTAGGTATGGACCCACACTTAACCCATACTAAGATAAGATCAAAATGGGTCCATGATTTAGGCATAAAAATGAGATCATAAATAAATTAGAGGAACATAAGATAGTTTACCTCTCCGACTTGTGGAGGAGGAAGGAATATGTGACCAAAGGAGAACTAGAGATCATTATTGATCACGAAATAGAAAATTTTGATTACATCAAATTGAGAAGCTTTTGTACAAACAAAACTAATGCAAACAAGATTAGAAGGGAAGTAACAAATTGGGAAAACATTTTTACAGTTAAAGGTTCTGATAAAGGCCTCATCTCCAAAATATACACAGAATTGACTCTAAATCATAAGAAATCAAGCCCTTCTACAATTTATAAATGGTCAAAGGATAAGAACAGACAATTTTCAGATGATGAAATTGAAACTATTTCTACTCATATTAAAGTGTGTTTCAAATCACTTTTGATCATAGAAATGCAAATTGAGACAACTCTGAGATACCACTACACACCTGTCAGATTGCCTAAGATGACAGGAACAAATAATGATGAATGTTGGAGGGGCTGTGGGAAAACAGGGACATTAATACATCGTTGGTGGAGCTATGAAAGAATCTGGCCATTCTGGTGAGCAATATGGAATTATGCCCAAAAAGTTATCAAACTGTGCATACCTTTTGATGCATACCAGCAGTGCTACTACTGGGGTTATATCCCAAGGAAATACTAAAAAAGGGAAACGGACCTGTATGTGCCAAAATGTTTGTGGCAGCCCTTTTCATAGTGGCTAAAAACTGGAAAATGAATGGATGCTCATCAATTGGAGAAAGGTTGGGTAAATTATGGCATATGAATGTTATAGAATATTATTTTTCTCTAAGAAATGACCAACTGGAGGAATACAGAGAAGTTTGGAGAGACTTCCTTCAACTGATGCTGAGTGAAATGAGCAGAACTAGGAGATCATTATACACTTCAACATTGATACTGTATGAGGATGAATTCTGATGGAAGTGGATATCTTCAACATAGAGAAGAGCTAATCCAATTCCAATTGATCAATGATGGGCAGAGTCAGCTACCCCCAGAAAAGGAACACTGGGAAATGAGTGAAAACTCTTAAAATTTTTTGTTATTCTCCCCAGGTTATTTTTACCTTCTGAATCCAAATCTTCCTTTGCAATAACAACAACAACAAAATTCAGTTCTGCACATATATATTGTACCTAGAATTTATTATAACATATTTAATATGTATAGGAATGCCTACATCTAGGGTAGGGGGTGGAGGGAAGGAGGGGAAAAATTTGGAACAGAAGGGAATACAAGGGATAATGTTGTAAAAAAAATAACATGCATATGTACAGTCAAAAAATGTTATAACTATAAAATTAATTTTTTTTTCCTTTTCTCCAAATAATGCATTTTAATGAAAAAGAAATATTTTTAAAAGAAGTTTGGGGATTTTGTTTATTTGTTTTCCTTTTCTTTTTTTTATGTACTTATATTTTATTTTATTTTATTTTATTTTTTTAAATTTTTTTATTATATATATATATATATATATATATATATATATATATATTTTATAATATTATCCCTTGTATTCATTTTTCCAAATTACCCCCCCTCCCTCTATTCCCTCCCCCCGATGACAGGCAATCCCATACATTTTACATGTGTTACAATATAGTCTAGGTACAATACATGTGTGTGAATATCATTTTCTTGTTAGACAATAAACATTAGAATCCGAAGGTACATGCAACCTGGGCAGACAGATGTTAGTGCTAACAGTTTACATTCACTTCCCAGTGTTTCTTCTCTGGGTGTAGCTACCTCTGTCCATCATTGATCAACTGGAAGTAAGTTGGATCTTCTTTATGTTGAAGATTTCCACTTCCATCAGAATACATCCTCATACAGTATTGTTGTTGAAGTGTACAGTGATCTTCTGGTTCTGCTCATTTCACTCAGCATCAGTTGATTTAAGTCTCTCCAGGCCTCTCTGTATTCCTCCTGCTGGTCATTTCTTACAGAGCAATAATATTCCATAACCTTCATATACCACAATTTACCCAACCATTCTGCAACTGATGGACATCCATTCATCTTCCAGTTTCTAGCTACAACAAAAAGAGCTGCCACAAACATTTTGGCACATATATGACTCTTTCCACTCTTTAGTATTTCTTTGGGATATAATCCCAGTAGTAGTGCTGCTGGGTCTAAGGGTATGCACAGTTTGATAACTTTTTGGGCATGATTCCAGATTGCTCTCCAGAATGGCTGGATTCTTTCACAACTCCACCAGCAATGTATTAGTGTCCCAATTTCCCCACATCCCCTCCAACATTTATCATTATTTGTTCCTGTCATCTTAGCCAATCTAACAGGTGTGTAGTGGTATCTCAGAGTGGTCTTAATTTGCATTTCTCTGATCAGTAGTGATTTGGAACACTCTTTCATGTGAGTGGATATAGTTTCAATTTCTTCCTCTGAGAATTGTCTGTTCATATCCTTTGACCATTTATCAATTGGAGAATGGTTCGGTTTCTTATAAATTATGGTCAGTTCTCTATATATTTTGGAAATGAGACCTTTGTCAGAACCTTTGTTTTTAAAAATATTTTCCCAATTTGTTACTTCCCTTCTAATCTTGTTTGCATTAGTATTATTTGTACAGAAACTTTTTAGTTTGATGTAATCAAAATCTTCTATTTTGTGATCAATAATGATCTCTAGTTCTCCTCTGGTCATAAATTCCTTCCTCCTCCACAAGTCTGAGAGGTAGATTATCCTCTGTTCCTCTAATCTATTTATTATCTCCCTCTTTATGCCTAAATCATGGATCCATTTTGATCTTATTTTGGTATATGGTGTTAAGTGTGGATCCATATCTAATTTCTGCCATACTAATTTCCAGTTTTCCCAACAGTTTTTTTCCGAATAATGAAATTTTATCCCATTATGTTGGAATCTTTGGGTTTGTCAAAGATTAGATTGCTATAGATGTACCCTTTTTTGTCCTTTGTATCTAATCTGTTCCACTGATCTACCGGTCTATTTCGTAGCCAATACCAAATGGTTTTGGTGACTGCTGCTATATAATATAGCTTTAGATCAGGTACACTTAGACCACCTTCCTCTGAGTTTTTTTTCATTAGTTCCCTTGCAATTCTTGACCTTTTATTCTTCCATATGAATTTTGTTGTTATTTTTTCTAGGTCATTAAAATAGTTTCTTGGGAGTCTGATTGGTATAGCACTAAATAAATAGATTAGTTTGGGGAGTATTGTCATCTTTATTATATTCGCTCGGCCTATCCAAGAGCACTGAATGTCTTTCCAATTATTTAAATCTGATTTTATTTTTGTGGCAAGTGTTTTGTAATTTTTCTCATATAATTCCTGACTTTTCTTTGGTAGATGGATTCCCAAATATTTTATACTCTCAACATTTGTTTGGAATGGAATTTCTCTTTGTATCTCTTGCTGTTGCATTTTGTTAGTGATATATAAAAATGCCGAGGATTTATGTGGATTTATTTTGTATCCTGCCACTTTGCTGAAATTTTGAATTATTTCTAGTAGCTTTTTAGCAGAGTCTTTGGGGTTCTCTAAGTATACCATCATGTCATCTGCAAAAAGTGATAGTTTGATTTCCTCATTTCCTACTCTAATTCCTTGAATCTCTTTCTCGGCTCTTATTGCCGAGGCTAGCGTTTCTAGTACTATATTGAATAGTAATGGTGATAGTGGGCAACCTTGTTTCACTCCTGATCTTACTGGGAAAGGTTGCAGTTTATTTCTATTGCATATTATGCTTACTGACGGTCTTAAATATATACTCCTGATTATTCTAAGGAATAATCCATTTATTCCTATATTCTCAAGAGTTTTTAGTAGGAATGGATGTTGGATTTTGTCAAATGCTTTTTCTGCATCTATTGAGATGATCATATGGTTCTTATTAATTTGATTATTAATATGGTCAATTATATTAATAGTTTTCCTAATATTAAACCAGCCCTGCATTCCTGGAATAAATCCTACTTGATCATAGTGTATTATCTTGGAGATGATTTTCTGAAGTCTATTTGCTAATATCTTATTTAAGATTTTAGCATCAGTATTCATTAAGGAGATTGGTCTATAATTTTCTTTCTCAGTTTTCGATCTACCTGGTTTAGGTATCAGTACCATGTCTGTGTCAGAAAAGGAGTTTGGTAGGACTCCTTCATCCCCTATTTTTTCAAATAATTTATATAACATTGGGGCTAATTGTTCTTTAAATGTTTGGTAGAATTCACATGTGAATCCATCTGGCCCTGGGGATTTTTTCCTGGGGAGTTGATTAATAGCTTGTTCTATTTCTTTTTCTGAAATGGGACTATTTAAGCAATTTATCTCCTCCTCTGTTAATCTAGGGAGCCTATATTTTTGGAGGACGTCATCCATTTCACTTAAGTTATCAAATTCATTGGCATAAAGTTGGGCAAAGTAACTCCTTATTATTTCTCTAATTTCCTCTTCATTGGTGGAAAGATCCCCCTTTTCATTTGTAAGACTATCAATTTGATTTTCCTCTTTCTTTTTTTTTGATCAAATTTACCAAAGGTTTATCTATTTTATTGGCTTCTTCATAAAACCAACTCTTGGTTTTATTTATTAATTCAATAGTTTTTTTACTTTCAATTTTATTGATTTCTCCTTTTAATCTTTGTATTTCAAGTTTAATTTTTGGTTGGGGGTTTATAATTTGGTCTTTTTCTAGCCTTTTAAGTTGTAAGCCCAATTCGTTAATCTTCTCTTTCTCTATTTTCTTCAAATAAGCCTCTAAAGATATAAAATTTCCCCTTATTACTGCTTTAGCTGCATCCCAAAGATTTTGATATGATGTCTCATCATTGTCATTATCTTGGGTGAAATTGTTAATTGTTTCTATAATTTGCTCTTTCACCCAGTCATTCTTTAAGATGAGATTATTCAGTTTCCAATTACTTTTTGGTCTATTTACCCCTAACTTTTTACTGAATGTAGCTTTTATTGCATTGTGATCTGAGAAGAAGGCATTTACTATTTCTGCCTTCCTACATTTAATTTTGAGATCTTTATGTCCTAATATATGGTCAATTTTTGTATAGGATCCATGAACTGCTGAGAAGAAAGTATATTCCTTTCTATTGCCATTCAGTTTTCTCCAAAGGTCTATCATACCTAGTTTTTCTAATATTCTATTTACTTTTTTAATTTCTTTCTTGTTTGTTTTATGGTTTGATTTGTCTAAATCTGAGAGTGCAAGGTTGAGATCTCCCACTATTATAGTTTTACTGTCTATTTCTTCTTGCAGTTCTCTTAACTTTTCCTTTAGAAAGTTAGATGCTATACCACTTGGTGCATATATGTTTAGTATTGATATGGCTTCATTATTTATGCTACCTTTCAGCAGGATATAGTTTCCTTCCTTATCTTTTTTAAGGAGATCTACTTCTGCTTTTGCTTGATCTGAGATAAGGATAGCTACCCCTGCTTTTTTGGCTTTACCTGAAGCATAATAGGCTCTGTTCCAACCTTTTACCTTTACTCTGTATGTATCTCCCTGCTTTAAGTGTGTTTCCTGTAGGCAACATATTGTAGGGTTCTGCTTTTTGATTCAATCTGCTATCCGTCTCCGTTTGATGGGATCGTTCATCCCATTTACATTTACAGTTAAAATTACTAATTCTGTATTTCCTGCCATCGTATTATCCCCAGATTATGCTTTTTTCCCTTGACCCCCCTGAACCCCCTCCCCGATATTTAATTTACAGACCCCCCTTGTGATGCGCAACCCTCCCTCTTTTTTTTTTTTTTAGGATCCCTCCCCCCTCCCTCCAAGTCCCTTCACTTATTCTCCTTTTCCTTTTCTCTTTTCCTCTCCCCCCTTTTAATGAGGTGAGAGAAAATTCTCTGAAAAACAATTATGTTAATTATTTACTCTTTGAGCCTCTCCTGATGAGAGTAAGATTCACACAATGATTCTCCCCCTCACTAAGTTCCCTCAGATATGGTGTATTTTCTATGCCTCTTCCTGGGATGTAGTTTCCCTCTTTTTATCACTCCTTCCCCTTTTTCTGAACCAACCTCCTTCCCTTTACTACACCCCCCTTTTTTTTCTTTTATATCAGTAAAATCAAATTATCCTTGAGTATTTTTTATATACCCACAACAGAGTTACAGTTCTCAAGGGTTCTGTGTACCTTTTTCTGTTTCTCTTCAGTCTTGTGGATGTAGATCAAATTTTTTGTTTAAGTCTGGTTTTTTTCTTAGAAACATATAGAATTCCTCTGTTTCATTGAATGACCCTCTTCTTCCATGGAAAAAGATGCTAAACTTAGCTGGGTAGTTCATTCTTGGTTGCAGTCCTTGATCTTTTGCCTTTCGGAATATCAGGTTCCAGGCCCTTCTATCTTTTAATGTGGAGGCAGCCAGATCTTGGGTGACCCTTATTGTGGCACCTTGGTATTTAAATTGTTTTTTTCTAGCTGCTTGCAGGATTTTCTCCTTTGTGTGGTAATTCTGCAGCTTAGCCACTATATTCCGTGGTGTTCTTTTTTTAGGGTCTATTTCAGAAGGAGTTCGATGCATTCTTTCCACATCTACTTTCCCTTCTGTTTCTATTATCTCTGGACTGTTCTCCTTGATAATTTCCTGGAAAATAGAATCTAGGCTCTTTTTTTGGTCATAGTTTTCTGGAAGTCCAATAATCCGCAGATTATCTCTCCTAGATCTATTTTCCAGGTCTATAGATTTTCCCAGTAAGTATTTGACGTTGTTCTCCAGCTTCTCATTTTTTTTTTTTTTTTGTTTTGTTTGACTGATTCTTGGGTTCTCTGTGAATCATTCATTTCTATTTGTTCCATCCTGACTTTTAAGGAGTTATTTTCTTCTTTCACAGTTTTTAGTTCTTTTTGTAAATGCCCAATTTCATTTTTAAATGAATTTTTTTGCTCTATTGAATTTTTTTCCATTTCCCTAATTTTTTTTTTGAGAATTATTTTCTTTTTCCAATTCAGAAATTCTATTTTCTTGAGACTTTTTATCTTTTCCAATTCAGAAATCCTACTTTCCTGTGTTTTTTAACCTTTTCTAATTCATAAATTTTGTTTCCCTGCATCTCCTGTGAATTCTTTATTTTTTCCAACTCCAATTTCAGGACGTTGTTATTCTCTATCATAGCTTCCCTTTCCTTTCCCCATTTTTCTTCAATCTCCCTCAATTTTTTAAGAGTTTCTTCTAGGAGAGAGTTATATGATGGGGGGCAGGGATCGTTCCCCTTTGGGTTGTTGTCTGCTGATTCTCGGCTGTCAACTTCCTCGGGGTTGGATACCCGCTCTTTCTCTGTATAGAAGGAATCTATGGTTTTTCTAGCTTTTTTGCTCATACTTAAAAAAATGTTTTGGGGTCTGTCCCTGGGGTAGGAAATTATCTATTTACTTCTTAACCAGCTTCCTCCCAGACCGGATGCATGCAGCGGCTCCTGTGCCTGAGCTAAGATTGAGCTCTGGGAGAGAGTTCCCCACCCCCTCCCTGGAGGTGCCTCAGAGGTGATTAGAACTCCTGTGCTTCGAGGGCGTAGAATAGTGAAGACTGCAGGAAGCCCAGCCTATGTGTCCGGGTGGGGCGTGGATGTCTGCAGCAGGTGACGTGAAAAGCGCCTGTGCTCAAACTGAAAGTGTCTGCCAGAAACCGCAGTCCCTAGTTCAAAGGTTCCGCTTCTCTGGGACTTCCTGGAGCTGAGTTCCACTCCCTCCAGCTAAACTAGGCAGTGTGTGTTGCCTTGGGCCGTATCCACCCACTTGTCAATCTCTTAACTATTCTCAGGTGGTAGCTGAGGCCACACCCCCTGTTGCTGAGATCTGCTGAGTCACCCCCAGGATCTGGGAAAATCTAATCTGAGTTTTAAAATATTTTGTCTTTCTCTTCTGAACTGCTAAATAATTAGCAGAGAAGAGCTAACAGCCTGTGCCAGATTCCTTTACCTCAGTGGCTTCTCTGATCCCAGAGCCCTTTCCAGCGCAATGGGCGCAGTGTTCCACTACCCCACCATCTGTGCTGGTCTCTCTTATTCCTCCCCTGAGAACTGACCTTTCCTGTTGAAACTCCAGATTCTCTTCACCTGGTAAGTCGTGCTTCCAGTCCTTATGGTATCTATCAGTCCTGAGCTAATTCTGAGACTTAATTTATCTAATTGGTTGTGAGGGAGTGAGGACGTTCACTGAGTCATGTGTTTCTTCTCCGCCATCTTGGCTCCGCCCTGTAACTATAAAATTAATTAAAAAAAAAAGAAAAAAGAAAGAAAAACACTTGACACAGAGAGACACATACAAAGTAAAGGTAAAAGGCAGGCGTATCATCTATTATGCTTCAGCTGAAATAATCAAGGAGGTTTAGCAATTTTTATCTCAGATAACAGAAAAGTAAAAATAGATCTTACTAAAATAATTAATGAAGAAAAGTACATCCTGACTATAAATAATAACGTAGTAACAAAAATAAAGGTATATGCATTAAGTGATAGAGCAGGCAAATTCCTAAAGAAGATTTTAAGCCACTATAGGAAAAAATAAACATCAAAACTATTCTAATGGGGAATGTCAACCTTCCTTTCTCAAAATCAGACAAATCTAAACACAAAATAAACCAAAAAAAAAAAAAGGAGCTTAATAGACTAATAGAAAAACTAGATATTATAGACCTCTGGAGAAAAAAATGAATAGGGGCAGAAAGGAATACACCTTTTTGCAGCAGTATAAAACATACCATGTGATAATTGGCAATGTATCAAGGCATAAAATCCTCCTAATCAGAGGGGTGGAGCCAAGATTGTTGGAGAAGCCACACCTAACATTCTGAACTCTTCTCATATCCTCATTATCAACTTTTTAAATCAGCCTCAAAAATAGTGCTAGATTAGTAGGGTTCATTAATATTGGAAGTATAACAATTCACCAGCCAAAAATAATTACAAATATAGCCAGAAAAGGTTTGTCCTGAGTTGTGGGTACAGTCCAGTGCAGGGCAGGAATACAAGTGGGAATGGGGGCGACCTTTGTGGTTGGAAGATTGACATAGAGCTCTCTGCCATAACCTGACTGCTTTGCTTTGGTTGAAGAGTAGTGGACCAGCAAAGAAATTGGAGCCTAGGTTAGAAGGTACTCTGAGGAACATCAGAGCCTAATAGGATCTGGCTGTGCCCACTCAGGACTGGAATTGGCTCAGCACAGACCATAATACAGCTCTTCAGCAGCATTATGCAGCTAGGGGCTCTTGTTGGGGGGGCAGTCACAAACTTGCATGGGAGGAGCACAGCCTGGGGCATCCTCTCATCTGTACAGTGGGGTGCTCGGCCTGGGGTAGTAGAATTTCCCCATATCGACTGCACTCCCCAGACAGAGACACTTACAGTGTCGTGAGGGATAAGGTGACTGCTAATACTCAAAGTGGGTTTTTTTTTGGGGGGGCAGTGATACTTTTGCTACTTAACCTCTAGCCCCAAGGCAGTTGCTAATTCTCACAGTGAGGCTCCTTGCAGGCCACTTACTCAGCCAGGCCCTTAATACCCAGGCCTAATCACTTCCATGTGGAGCTCTTCTCAGAGTACTCCCTTAGCTCAGCCACTCTTTGCAGCCCATTGAGAGGACAGCTACTGTCCATATATCGATCCTTGCTCTGCAGAAGAAGCTGCTAACCTCCTTGCCCTGAAGGCAGACCATAAAGGCTTTAAAAAAATAAGTAAAAAAAATCAAGAGAACCATGATAGCTTCTATACAGAAAGAGAGCAGGTTAGTTGAGGAGACTAAGAGCAAACAAGCTCCAGACAATACCCCAGATAACGCTCTCCTAGAAGATACTATTAAAAATCTCAAAAGAGAGTTAAAAGAAAAATGGGAAAAGGAAAGAGAAGCTATGCAAGAGAGTAACAACCTCCTGAAATGTGAATTGGAAAAGTTAAAAAAACTTCCTGAAATGTGAATTGGAAAAAGTAAAGAATTCACAGGAAATTAGGAGCTGTGAATTGTAAAAGATAAAGAATTCCCAAGAAAATAGGATTTGTGAATAGGAAAAGAAAATAACTCACTAAAAAACAAATTTAGTGAAATGGAAAAATATTTCACAGAGCAAAACAACTCATTTAAAAACTCAATTGCACATATACAAAAAAGAAGTTTAAAAAAAGCTAATGAAGAAAATAACTCATTAAAAATCAGAACTGAACAAAAAGAAATGAATGATTCATTGAGACACCAAGAATCAGTCAACCAAAACCAAAAAAAATGAAAAAATGGAGAAAAATGTCAAATATCTACTTGGAAAAATAACAGATCTTAAAATAGATCTAAGGAGAGAGAATCTGAGGATTACTGGACTTCCCAAAAAGAGCCTAGATACTATTTTACAGGAAATCATCAAAGAGAACTGTCCAGAGATAATAGCACCAGAAGGTAATATAGGCATTGAAAGAATTCATCGAACACCTTCTTAAAAAGATCCCCCCAAAATAAACTAACCAACAAATAACAACAACAACAAAAACCTCCTTGAAATATTGTGGCCAAATTTCAGAGCTAAGGAATTTCCGACTAAGGAAAAAATATTACAAGCAGCCAGGAAAAAAAACAATTCAAATACCAAGGTGCTGTAAAGGGTTACAACTGAGCAGATGCAAGGTAACAGAGCATGTAGGACTAATTATCAATTGGACAATTCTCTATTAACACATGCTTGGAGAATGGCCCTCCCAACTATTCTGTGGTGGTTTGATGGGTGTGGACAAAGAAGGAAAAGAGAGAGATGAGAGCGTGGAGTAGGACAGGCAGGATCATTCTTTTGGTGGTGGAAAGAGAGGAAGGAGTTACAGAGATTACTAGATCTAATATGCTTACAGAGAGCCCAAAAGACCAAGAATAAAGATTTTTGTTATCTGACTCCAGCTGATTCTAAGATATGCAGGGCAAAAACATTTGGCATCCAATCTGTGGGCCAAGCACCCTATTTCCACTGAAGTCCTCCAGTGACCAGGGAATCAGGTGAGTATTTTAATAGACAAACAAGGAACTTACTTTGTTAAGGGCTAAACTAATAACCTTTTATAGCTGAAATGGGGTAGATGTTAGGAAAAGATTCTCCCCCGTCCCCACCCCTACCCCCACCCCAATCCAAAGTGGCACTATAGAAAGCATGCTTAAGTTAATTGAGGAGCAAAGTTTACTTATAACCTGGGAACAGATTGCTAGACTCTTGGGTACATTAAAATGCACATCCCCTTGGTTCTTAGAGGAAGAAGAAATAAGTGTAGATAATTGGAAACTCCTTAGAGAACAACTTGGAGAATTCTACAATAATATAGGTTCTCATTCATTTTCTACAGAGGTATTTTATATATACAACATAATTCAATTGGCCTTAAACAATCTTGCAAGTTGTAGAAAAAGAAAAAGTTTTAGAAAAGGCCAGATGAAGAAGTGTGAGGGGAAAAAAGAAAGACAATAAAGAGTCTCAAGACCTTACCCAAGGGCAATGGGATAAATGAGATTCAAGGGTGTGGTGATTCTGGCTCTCTTGAGGCAGTTTCAACCCCACCTAGGGAGCAGATTATTGACAGACCCCCATCAACTCCACATTCTGAAATGTAGGGAGGAGGAGTAGTGGGAAGGGTGGTGGGGCGGTGATATCACCAGCACCTCCCCCCCCACAATCACCCCTTGCTATGACTAGATTGCAAAAGGCTCTACTTAAAGCCACAGAAGAAGGGAAGGAAATAGGGGATCTGAGAGTTCAAATTTTTCCCATGATTTAATAGTTTAACTCTTCAGGTCAAGAAAGTAGAAGATACGCTTCTTTTGATATACACATTCTCAAAGACCTGAAAAAGGCTTGCGCTCTTTATGAGGCTACATCAGGTTATGTTAAGATGTTATTACCGAATTTGTTTAATAACTTTTTTACCATTTCACAAATTTTATTTTTCCAGGACTTGTTTTCTTTTTCCATTTTGTCACATGTATTTTGTAAGGAGTAACATGCCTTTATTCATTTTGTTAAATCTATTTTGTAAGGAGTTTTCTTCAGATAATTTCTGTTTCCTTTTCCAGGCTTTGTTGTAATGTTCTGATTTCCTTTTCCATTTTTCATCTATGGGTGGATGTGGTTTCATTTAGTATTATTTTTAGATTCAGAGGCTTACTATGTGCCTTCTGTATGTGCATTGGATGTCTCATTGGCTGCCACATCCCTGCCCAATTAAAACAGACATTTCTGTGTTCAAAAATATCTTCTGCTGAAATTTGTTACACTTTAAATATATGTGTGTTCTGTCACTCTGAAACCAGTTCAGAGGCTTGATTTGGTGTTGATCTGAGGGATTTCAGGAAGAATTCAGATAAAAACCTGCTGCCCTCTACCTACTTGGCTCTACTCTATTAATTGATTCTTGAGGCTTTGTTGCTTAGCTTCCACTTCAGTCTTCTAAAATACTGTTTTTCTCAACTAACTTTTGCACTTTTTCCCATTTGGTCAGCTACATCCTTTAAGGGATTGTTTTCTTTTTTCTTTCTTTTTTTTCATAATTTATTAATTTTATAATTATAATTTTTTGACAATACATATGCATGGGTAATTTTTTTTACAACATTATCCCTTGTATTTACTTTTCCAAAATTTTCCCTCCCTTCCTCTACTCCCTCCCCTACATGACAGGCAACCCCATATATATTAAAGATGTACAGTATAATCAAGATACAATATATGTGTGTAAAACCAAATTTCTTGTTGCATGGAAAGAATTAGATTCCGAAGGTATAAGTAACCTGGGTAGAAAGACAATATGCGCACACATTTTACACTCCTTTCCCAGTGTTACTTCTCTGGGTACAGTTGTTTCTTTCCATCATGGATCAACTGGAACTGAATTAGATCTTCTTTATGTTGAAGATATCCACTTCAATCATAATATATATTCATACAGTATCGTTGTTGAAGTGTATAGTAATCTCCTGGTTCTTCTCATTTCACTCAGCATCAGTTCATGTAAGTCTCTCCAAGCATCTCTATATTCATCCTGCTGGTCATTTCAATAATATTCCATAACATTCATATACCATGATTTACCCAGCCATTCTCCAATTGATGGGCATCCATTCATTTTCCAGTTCCTAGCCACTACAAAAAGAGCTACCACAAACATTTTGGCACATACAGGTCCCTTTTTCACCTTTAGTATTTCTTTGGGATATAAGCCCAGTAGTAGCACTGCTGGATCAAAGGGTATGCACAGTTTGATAACTTTTTGGGCATAGTTCCAAATTGCTCTCCAGAATGGTTGGATTCTTTCACAACTCCACCAACAATGCATCAGTGTCCCAGTTTTCCCACATCCCCTCCAACATTCATCATTATTTTTTCCTGTCATCTTAGCTGTTGGTCATTTCTTACAGAACAATAATATTCCATAACATTAATTTGCCATAATTAATTCAGCCATTCTCCAACTGATGGATATTCACTCACATTCCAGTTCCTTGCCATTACAAAAAGAGCTCCTTTGGTCATAAATTCCTTCCTCCTCCACAGGTCTGAGAGGTAGACTATCCTCTGTTCCTCTAATTGATTTATGATCTCATTCTTTATGCCTAAATAATGGATCTAGGAGTTGTTTTCTTAAATGGATTTTTATATACTCCTTTCCATTTGGCAAATTCTACTTTTAAGCCATTTCCCAAACCTTTGATTCTTTTTTTTTTTAATTCTCTTGTATCATTATCATATATTTTGCCAATTTTTCTTTTATCACTCATATATTTTTAAGCTTCATTTTGAGCTCTTCCATGAGTCCTGGGCTTGGGACTACTTCCTGTTTTTCTTTTGCATTTTGACCATAAGTGTTTTAACCTTGTTGTCCTCTTCTGAATTTGTGTTTTGCTTTTCTCCATCACTAAAGTTTCTTTCAAATTCTTTTTTTTTTCGTTGTTTGTATACATTTTTTCTTTTCGCATGTTTCTTTTCTATTAAATTTGAGCTTGGCTTTTTGGGTGGAAGTATTGTCCTGGCCTTCTTGCCTCAGTATCTGCAAGTCCTGGATGTTTAGCTGGTACTTGAATGTTGCCTTGAGGCCCCCAAAGAATCCTCCTGTCTGGTGCTCTCTTGAGTTGGTATCCTGGGGGGTGGAGCTTTAGGTATCTGGCAGTTTACCTAGTGGTGTTATCATCCTAATGTGATGTCTGGTATGTGCTGAGACCTGCTGGGATGTTTCTGCATTTCTCTGAGAGCTACACTGAAGCATGTGGTTGTCTGGAATTGCCTGTTTGTCCAGGGTTATATTAAAGCATTTGGGGCATTCATGCTGCTGGATGCCTCGTGCTTAGACATAATAGGTTTGATGTCTACTTGGTTTTCCCAGGGCCTTGCTGAAGCACATAGAGATCTGGCTCCTGGAAGATGCCTGTTTGTTCAGCATTACACTGAAGCATGTGGTGTTTCCCAGAGCTGGTTCCCTTGGTTATACTAAGACACACAAATGGGTTACCATTCACCTCCACCACCTGAAACTCAGGATCTCCTGCTAGTTGCCTGTAGCTGGTCTTGCTGTCAGCTCACTGTGAAGCTTCATGTCCTAAAATGTGCCCCACCTCTCTCTCTCTCTCTCTCTCTCTCTCTCTCTCTCTCTCTCTCTCTCTCTCTCTCTCTCTCTCACACACACACACACACACACACACACACACACACACACACACTCTCACACACATACTTGAGTGAGAAGGACCCCTTCTGCTAATCTTCTGAATTTTCTGGACTAAAAAATATTGTTTCACTCCTTCTGGTTCCACTGCTCTGGAACTTGGATCATACTTTATAGTTGTTCAAAGGTGAACATTAGAAAGTTACAAAGATTCACTGTTTGATTCACCATCTTGTCTTCCAGAAGCCCCAGCCTTATCTTCAGTTATTAAAGAAACAACAGAAATCTTCCAAAATATAGAGATCTTGGAGAGAATAACAAAGTTCCATGTGAAAAATACAAGATCATGCTAACTACATCACTATTGTTTGCTATTGTCTCTGTACTCATAATGATAAGCTTTTATACTAATTTTTATTAAGTAACAAAAACATAGTTTATTCATCTGTACAGCAGTACATACAATATTAAATGTAAAATACAAAAGGCAAGAAAAATAATAGCATATCACAGGACCATTTCTATCCAGTATATTATTTTGGTACCTTTCATCAACTAGTAGAACACCAATACTTATGCTATAAAACACCATTCTGAACATATTTAAAATTCAACTCCTTTTTTACAGCAATAATAATAATAATAGATAACTAAGTTGCAAATGTAAAATCAAAAATGCCAGCTTGGGAGTCAATATGAACTCAACCAACAATAAATTAAGAGAATCTAACAATTCCCTATGTTATAGGTATTTGTTTATAGAAACAGAACGCTTCATTATATAATAACTCAAGATCACATCCTTGACACCAGATCATACAAAACAGTCATTTTATAAATTTTGGAATTATTGACCAATAAATATTATGTAGTAGTAATGGAGAGTGAGCAATCTAAAACCAGGTTGCAAAAATCTAATCATCTACTAGATACATAGAAAGGTACAATCAGATAGCTAGAATTATTCTTAACTTATATGATTATGTTATTGATTTCAAACTAGCAATGAGTAAATTCTTACAGTAAAAAACAATGCCTCCTTTCACTGCAAATATACTTGAAAGGCCAACATGTATGATATATTGGAAGTGGAGTAAACATGGTTATACTCATCACTGTTTTGGTGCAAATTTTCTTTGATTCCTTTAATTGAATTTTTTCTACAGAATATTATCAAATCCATGATCCACTGGTAACAAGAGCCTTATCTTTCCAAGCCCAAAAGATTATTTCAATGAAAATTGAATTTATTTGCAAGACTTCCAGAAACTTTCCCTGGATAGGCCATTCATATGATCTCCTTTCTTTGGTGTGCAATGATGTATGTTTTGGTTCACATGTTGCATATGTTACTTGGTAGTATTAAGTAACCTTGAATAATTTCACTTAAAGTTATGTATTTTCACAATGGAATTATCCTGAATGAATGTAAAGTTTAGAATGCATTCCTGCTATAAATATTAGCAGGGTGAGATATGAAAAATAACTACAAAATCCATCAGTTAAGTTTACATTGTCTTTTTTATTGCTAAAATTCTTCATATTTTGGTTGAAATGTATTCTGCTTTGATTCAGTTTGTGCATGTCAATGAAATAAGTTCACTTTTCCACATGTGAATTTTACATATCCTGTGTTTCATAGAAAGACTCAGATTAGTCAGTCAGCCCATTAACACTATAATGTTTGTCATCAACATTCAAATTATGTTAACAAGATATTTTTATATATTGTTGCTAATATAATTATTTTTGTGATAAAAGTGAGAATATATTTTATTCATCAAATTGGTTTTGTCCTTTTGACTTTGATATTTAGTGGCTAAATATTTCCTTCAATTCAAGGCTTTTGTGCTGAATATTGAATTATATTTGATAATTTATTCTATATCAAGAATGGATGACACTTTTGAGAAATGGTTTTACATAGTAATTAACTGATTAATTAGGGAAATAGATTATTCTCACTAAAAAGTGGGTTATGGAAAAGGTCTAAACTGATAACTTGGCCTCTTGTACTCTCTATAGAAAAGAAGTTGAGAATTACAACTATTTTTGAAGGGAAATAAAAAGGAGAGAATACCATTTATCATATAAAGTAGGGGTTTGAATTTTCACATCATTGGTTTAAACAAGGCAGATTAATTATATGTTGGTTCAGTTCTTTTTATTTTAACTAGAACTTATTTACACCTAAGGCTAATCATTTCTGATTAAGAACAAACCATTTTAAAGATTTCTAAAGCTCTTTTGCCATTCTAAGTGAAGTAAATTGACTGAAATCCATAAGTTATATTTGATAGAATCTCTAAGTGTTCAAAGTACTTAAAATCACAAAAGCATTTTACAAAAAGGAATTACTAAATACACATTTTATTATTTATGTTTTGTTAGATTTAGTTAAAGAACCAGAAAAGTATTGCCATATTCAGTTTTAGTTTTAAATGAAATGAAATGCTCACTTTCCAGTTTGGTTATTCCACATTCATATTAGCGTAGTTGGAAGCACATCTGCTTTATTTATTTCGCTATTTTTTTCTCTACATATGTGTGATAATTAAAGATTAAACATTTGATATTGTCCAACTAGATAAGAACAACTAGAAAACCAAATGTAATTGTTTAAGTAATTCATCCTTAAGTTGAACAACTGATACAGAGGCAAATAAGCATTTAATTTTGCAAATGTTTCTATTTATACCACACCAAAAATGTATAACTGCTAAGGTAGCTCCTCAAGGAGGTGTGAATTCCACTTGGAGAATTTGTTCATAAAGTAGAATTGTAAACAGTTACAATTTAGACATTTATTCATTGTTCTTCTTCTGAAGTACCTGTTATCTAGTGAGAGCTGAAGTGAATGGTACTAGGTTATGTCTAACAAAGTATTTTACATTTTGAGAAATTGTCAAAGGTGCTGAAACTAAGCTTAGCTTTTTAAAAATATTGTCACTAATACTGTTCGACTCTATTACAAGATGAATGACTTTTATCACATTTTTATGAGGAGTTTTATATATATAGGAGTTTTATAGTGACTCATCCCCCTGGAAGTGATCTCCTTATTCTTTGAATACACAAAATACCTTACTTTTACTTCTGTATACACTCAATTTTATTCTATTTTATTATATTGTTTTGGAAAATGGGAAAAAACAAGAAACATGGCAGGGGGGAGTAGAATGATGTAGAAAGGAGTTAGGAAAGTGATAGATGGTGAACAGAAATAGAGAACTAAAAAAAAAAAAAAAGCAAAGTGGAAGGCTGTAAGGGAAGAAAGAGATTCAGACAGAAAAGGAATAACAAGCCAAAGATATATGCAGATACACAGTCAAAGAGACAGAAACACAGTAACAGAAATAGACGTAAAGTGAATGTATGTATTATATAAGTACATATATATGTATGTGTATATACATATAAATATATATGTATGTGATAAATATCTTTGGCTTGATTTTGATTTTGATAATTTCACACAACTATTAGTTGCTATAGGGAAATTAGGTGTTTTGAAGAGCTAGCTAAACATGAACATTATTTCCTTCAGTGTAAAATTTCACTAGTTCCACTAGTGAAAAAAATCATTTTAGTGAAATTTGACTTATTTGATTTAAAATGTGTCATTCTAGAAATGAAAAATATTAATTTATGACCAATGATGCAACTCTTTTCCTCATGGACCTTATTTTGTTTATAAAGAAAAAAGGGACAGTTTTATTAGTTTTATTGATAGAATATGACTGACAAGTATAGCATCTATATTTCTTTATATGAAATAAGAATTGATTAATGAGCCTTTTTCAGAGGAAAAAAAGAGAGACTTTTTTTCTAATTGCCACATACTATTTTCTATTTTATTATTTTATGTTGTTATATAAAAGATATGCAGATTTTTTGTGAAATAAGTACTTTTTTTTTTTTTGGTCTTAGCCTGTTGTTTCATTGGTCAAGGAATTTCTATTATTAATTCAGATAAGCAGCTTCTGAGTCAGTTAAAGTTTTTTGAATAATTGAGAAATGAAATTACTTTTTTTCCCAGCATTCACAGCACTGATTTGTATAAAAAATCTGTTCTTATTTCAAGGCTAACTTCTTAACTACTGTTCTACCCAGTTTCTCACTAAGAGATAAAGAGAGCTATAAAATCATATAACATTTTATTTTGATTCTCTTTTTTAAATTTTATTGCCATTCTTTGAAGGAGAGATATTTATTAGGAGTATCAATTATTTTATTTACCCTTTTAGAAATTTTTTTTAAGTTCTCCTAAAAATTGAGGGAAGAAATGTTATTATTATTATTTTTTTTGAGATAAGTGAGTGGCGCACTGGGAAAAAATGTTGGGTATAGAATTAGGAAAATATGTGTTCAAATATTGTTTCAAGTATTTACTAACTATTTTTAAGCCCCAACTTCTTCTTCTGTAAAATGAAAATAATCAAAGCTCATGGATTATTGAGGATGAAATTGAAAATTTGTGAAACATTTTGTAAACTTTAAAGAAGCATTATATAAATGTTAGGCAGCTAGTTAGTGTAGTGGATAAACCACCAGCCCTAAAGTCTGGAGGACCTGAGTTTAAATCTGACCTGAGGCTTTAACATTTCCTGGCTGAGAGACCCCAATTTCCTCAGCCAAAAACAAAAACAAAACAAAACAAAAAACAACAACAAAAAAAAAAACTTAGCTTTTTGTCCATATCCATTATATAAATCCAAATATTTTATATTGAAGTATTATTAAAAACAAATCATTTGAACTATAAGATATAGAACTACATAGGATCTTCAAACTTTATATAGTACAAACATTCAATTTTTTTTAATAATATTATCCCTTGTATTCATTTTTCCAAATTATCCCCTCCTCCCTCTACTCCCTCCCCTTGATGACAGGCAATCCCATACATTTTACATATGTTACAATATAACCTAGATACAATATATGTGTGTAAATGCAATTTTCTTGTTGCACATTAAGTATTAGATTCCAAAGGTATAAGTAACCTGGGTAGATAGATAGTAGTACTAACAATTTACATTCACTTCCCAGTGTTCCTTCTCTGGATGTAATTATTTCTGTCCATCATTGATCAACTGGAAGTGAGTTGGATCTTCTTTATGTTGAAGATATCCACTTCCATCAGAATACATCTTCATACAACATTGAAGAGTACAGAGATCTTCTGGTTCTATTCATTTCACTCAGCATCAGTTGATGTAAGTCTCTCCAAGCCTCTCTGTATTCCTCCTGCTGGTCATTTCTTACAGAGCAATAATATTCCATAGCCTTCATATACCATAATTTACCCAACCATTCCCCAATTGATGGACATCCATTCATCTTCCAGTTTCTAGCTACTACAAAAAGAGCTGCCACAAACATTTTGGCACATACAGGTCCCTTTCTGCTCTTTAGTATTTCTTTGGGATATAAGCCCAATAACAGCAATGCTGGGTCAAAGGGTATGCACAGTTTGATAACTTTTTGGGCATAGTTCCAAATTGCTCTCCAGAATGGCCGGATTCTTTCACAACTCCACCAACAATGTATTAGTGTCCCAGTTTTCCCACATCCCCTCCAAAAACATTCGATTTTTTTTTTAGATGAGGAATCTAGCACTGAAGTTGGTAACTCCAGCTCATGCCAGAACCATGTTATGAACCCAAGTCCTCTGAATCCATATCTAATGTGCCTTTCATGATGCTTTTAGACAAACATCTTATTGAGATTAGTTTGTCATGTTTTCTTATTCAATTTATGTAATTGATTAAACAGCAATTTCTTTCAGCAAGTGTACTCCATCAATAATATACTTTTATCAAGCACCTGCTATGTGCCACACAATTTAGCTAAGTGTTGCTTAGAACAACCCTATTCACAAGGAGCTCACAAATGAATGGAATAGAGAGTGTAGGCAAAAATCTATGTATGAAAAGCTATAATCAATATAAAGTGGGAATGACAGGCAGAATGAAGTTATTAAAATTAAGGCAAATTAGAAAAAAGGAAGAACAAGCTTTTATTAAGTGATTTTTATGTAAAAGACAACAAATAATATGACTCCATTTAATCCCTAAAATAACTTTGTGATATAGTTTCTAGTTTTATTCCTCTTTACAGTTGAAGAAACTGGGAGAGACAGGTTAAATGACTTGGGCAAGGTCATATATAATATAGTGCCTAAGACCAGATTTGAACTCAAGCCTTTTTTTTTTTCTTTTTTTTTTTTTTTTTTTTACTATACACTCAGCACAGTAGCTACCGTACCACATAGTTGCCACTAAAAGATTCATGCAAAAAGATTTGGTTAGGATTTGAAAAAAAGTAGAAGAAGGCAATATTCTCGAATGAGGAGAACAAGCATTCCAGGAAAGGGAGACAATCAGTGAAAATTTCTGGTGTAAAGATATGGAGTGATTTATGAAAGAGAGAGTAAGGATGCTACTGCCCATTGCAATAAGTCGAATAAAAGGCGACACCTCAGTTCACTCAGTACAAGAGACTGAATTCAAGTCAAGTATTATCTATTTCCTACTGTAGAAATATCTTAAATGGTAAGCAGTGATAAATTTGAAGAAAGAAAATCAAACTAGGGATATTATGATAATGGTGGTTTGAATTCAACTTTAAAATTTCATAGATGTGTTAAGGTGCCTATAGATGAACAATTAGTTATTGTGAGGTTTGAAGCCATAATTGTGAGTCCAAGACCAGCACTTTATCTACTACCCTAGATTACTATTACTAGTACTAATACTAGTACCAGTATTACTAGTATTACTAGTATTAATAATTACTATTATTATTACTATCTCTCATATTGATTATTAATTTTGGAGTTAGGAAGAACTTGGTATAAGTCTCCATAGTTGTTTTACCATTGACCAATCCTTTTATCTATCAGTACCTCTAGACTAAAGGTTCTTAAACTGAGAGTTTCAAACCCATTTAAGTCATATAAGTGAATGTGGGAACTCAAAAAACTATGATTCTCATGAATAAATGTTTGATTTTATGCCTATTTTAGATATTTATATACCCAAGATTATATTAAAAATTCTCAGGCAAAAAGAATTTTCAAGTTGGCAAAGTGGGAAAAGAACTCTCATAGACAACTATGTAAGCATACCCCTATCAGCACAGGGAATTCTAAGTTAATAATTCAATGGAGTAACATAACATTTGGATAAATATCAACAGCAACACATTTTCAAATTTATTATATGCAGTAAGTATGGATGTATGAGTATCAGTCTTGGCTTGTTTTCCCCTCTTGCTCTACTTGCCTTTATATTTAATTCACAGTGAACACCATGCATTTGATCACAGAATCTTTGAAACTGACCATAAATATTTCTGAATTGATAAAATTACAAATTATTCTATTCTTGCACAAAAATGGTAAATACTAACAAAGATTTATTATATTTATTTCACATATATTAGGTTTTCATTTGAACCTTTAGAATCTGTGCCACATTTCATTCAATAACAAAGACTGGATCACAAAGACAGGAGCCTATAAGTATATTCATTCATTTATTCATGCAACAATTAAGTACTTATTAACTATGTATTTGCAATATGCTTGGCATTGACTAGACATCCCCAAATGAGGATACAGAGCTGAAAATGAAACAGTAAGTTCCCAGATGGTGTTACATTCTATGTGAGAATTAGTAAATCTAAGAGAGGGAGGCACTTATTTCTGAGTGTCTTTTGCCAAAATGGCTCACAATCATTTCTTTGAATGGATAATAATTAATGTTCACTCTTTTCTTCCTTTTCAGGTTGGAATTATGCAGCCCTGCATCTTTCAAGATTTCATATGTCCAATTTCATTTTTTTCCAAGCAATACTAATTTTTGGCTAATATACCAGTTCAGTGTTATTGGAAGTATTTGCCATTTCTCACTTCCAACTCTCTAAGTCAAATCTTAAGGGTATTTCCTCTCATCAAATTCTCAATATTGAGATGACTAAATATTTCAACAAAAATTCCTGGAGTACTTACCATGTGCAAGGTGCTCTGGGAATACAAAGACAAAAACTGAAACAGTCTATAAAGTCAAGAATTTTTCATTCTCCCACCTCTGTTCCTTTGTAGTGGCTGTCCTAGATATTTGGGATACAGGCCTTGAAACCTATTTCAAGTTTCTTTTCAAGTTGAGATTCTGAATCTCTGTTTCAAGTTCAAACTTCTTTGAAAGACTCAAGAATTACCCTTACCTTTGAACATCCCCTGCTCCCCAGAGCTGCTAGTGCCTTTCCTTCAAAATTATCTTGATATTGATTGTTTCTATTAAGTATGAACTTGACTATATACATAATATCCTTTCTTAGAAAATGTAAGTTTTTTGAGGGAAATGACTATTTCATGTTGTATCCCACTTGTCCAATATGCAGTAATTGGCATATAGTTAATTCTTTTGTATCATTTTAGGTGTATTTCAGAAGTTGATTAAATTCAGTTATCTTATCTACTGCTGTCCATTTTGATCATCCTGACTCTCCATGCTGGAAGACTTCAAGTTACTTTTGCTTAGATATTGGGGTTATTATATCAGGTTTTCAGAATTTTCCCCCTTCTCTTTTACCCAATAAGGCATCTTTAAAAAAACTTAAAGCAGAGAAAAAAAATAAGAGAAAAAATAGTGCATCAAAACAATCCAAAACTGGATTTATATTTTATAGTGTACATCTTATTTCCTTCTTTTCTATGCACAGAGATGAAGTGCATATTTTGTTTTCAACTTTTCTCTAAGTTAACTTGATTAAAAGAGTTGTATAGCACTTGGGCTTTGTTTTTGTCTTAAAGCTTCATTTTAGAATAAGCTTTTCCTCTTGGGAATTTCATGAATAATCACTTCTATCCTGAAATGACAAATGAGCATGTCAGCAATAATCACCGGTTAACATATTCAGCACAGACTCTAAATGTATATAATGTCAACATCAACCAATTAATTTAGAGTCTTCAGTAAAATTCTGACCCAATCATTATTAATTTAGTTAATATTGTAGTATTTAATATTGATAATAATATGTGAATTTTTATGATTATTTTGTGATTTTACAAAGATTTTGTTTTTGTTATTTTGTGGGTGGTGGTGGTTGTTATTGTTGTTCTTGTCTTGATTCTGGACTGTAATATTGTTATAGGAAATTATCAAAGTAAAAATACTTTATAAAATAAATTAGAAAAAAATTACTGTTTCAAATGATCCCACATGTACTGACTATATGACTATGAGTATTCCACTTAAGACACCCTGTATCTCATTTTCTTCAGTGTAAAATGAGAAGGACTGGATTCTATGACATTTGTAACCTTATGAAGCTCCAAATGCTTGATATTATGAACTCAACTCTAATAAGTTGACCAAGACATTGGGATATAAATGACATGGCCAAAGTTTCAAAGCCATTTTGTATTAGAGATGTTACTAAGTCTTGACCTCATTCCCATTATCCATCATTATATTTTTTATCATATGATGAAAGAGTAATCTATAATTAAGCCTACATTCTAATTTCATTAATTTCCCCAATCTATTCTTCTCTCCCTAACCCCAACAAGGAACTCATCTGATACATTTTTACTTCACAATAATACTCCTTTCCAAAAAGGGTTTGGGTTAATTCTTGGCATCAACATAGACCCATTATTTCAATAATTACCCAGTTCTTAGAGCTGCTTGAATATTAATGAAAATCTGGAACACAAAGTATTTTTATGAACTTATTTTAAAAAAAAAAGTTGTAGAATAAGTTCCCCTGAAATACATTAGTTTAAAATCAATGGGCATACCAAATACATGTGAAAAAAATTTGTGATAATAATGAAATCATTAGACAAAGGCAATAAAATCATCAATAACTCAAAAAACAATTTCATGGAGTCCCAGTGATTATAAGAAACCATGGTCAAAGTTTCATATACTCTTGTTAACATAAGTTGACTATGCTAATAACTGCTACATAGATCTTTTCAGTAGAGTAAAGATATCGGAATAATTTTGTGTGGTATACATTTTATTCTCTAGGTCTTTTGAGACAATAACAAGTATAAATATCAATATTTTTATTTTATTTTCACCACATTTAAAGCCTTTTCAAGTGAGATGTGACAATTGGCACAATAAGAATGCAAAAACCAAAAACTGTCTTCACCAGGAAAATCATTTGAAAGGGATAGACTTTGAATGGAAGATCTTCTGTTAGAGTGGAAAGAAATGTAATTCTGGTAAAAGCTTCCATGCTCTTGCTGTTTTCTTTATCAGTGAGATATGGTATTTTGTGACTAGAATAACCAACTTTTATCTTGACAACCTCCATTATTTTATGAACTCTTAAGATTCACATTTCTGTGAATTTCAGTGTTATGTTAATGAAATGTTAATTTCAATGTGGCTTTTTTATTGTTGTTTTTTTTTTTTTTCATGTGAACAACTATCATATTAAGCAAGAAATAAAAATAAAACAAAAAACAAAAAAAAAAAGAATGGCAATAAAATAATGGAACATTTAACTATTTGTGGTCTGAGATGACCATCTGTAAACAGAACATTGGGCTGTTTCTAAATCAAGTCTTCTAGGTATTTTGTATATTTCATATGATTTTAGTGTCATCTCATTGTAACACATCTCTACAGTTAAGGTGGAAGGAAGTCAAAGTGAGAAAGAATTTCCATATATGTCATGATAGTTATAGCAACATTCTGAGAGTACTTGGAGGATTTCTCAGCCTCAGTTCTTGGAGAGTGCAGGAGCTGTCTCACCCACCAGCTGGATGTATTGATCAAAGGTGAAGTAAATTGAGTGGTTACAAAATGGAAATAAAAAGAAAATGGAAAAAATATATAGATTGAATTTTAATCCAAATTTTCTTTTCCAGTCTAATTTTTCTTATTTTCTTAGATTATGTCGCCAATAAGCAGAATTTGTAGCAATTTAAGCTATGTAAATGAACAACTTTCATAGGGAGTAAACTTAATCTCATAGGAGAGAAAAAAAAAAGTTTGAAAAGAGGAAATATTGATTATATAGCTGTCAATATCTGTTATCTGAGCATGAAAAAATTTCTGTCCAAGAGCAGAAAAAAGTGGGAAAAGAATGTTTTATTTATTTTAATTATCAAAAAAATCTAACTGAAGTAAGACAGATGGATTAAGGTAATCCTCATGACTGTGGAGATCTTCTAACCAAGGACACCAAATAGTTTTTACAAGAGAATATGAGATATCTGTTTTACTATGTCCTTGCATACTTTATTATATTTTAGTTCTACATACTGAAAAGAAAGAGAAATACATACACCCTTTCTCTCAGACACACAAAGATACTATGGATATTCATCAATTGGGAAAGAGTGTAATAAATAATGGTAGACAAATGTAATGTGTTACTAATGCCCATACAAAATTGTGAATATAAAGAACTCAGACTATATCAGAAGTCTATTATAAATACTGGATTTGTAGTCAGATAGTTTTAATTCCAAGTATTCTATTTATAATTTGTGTGACCTTAGGCAAATATTTAAAATTTTTTGAATTTCAGTCACCTCATAAGAAAATTATTTCCAAAGTTTTTTTTTTTCAGTTCCATGCCTATGATACATATAGTAATATAAATGAAAATACTAAAAGAAAGACTCTTCAATAATTATAATGATTATATTTGTCCAAAAAAGCATAGAATATGAATTGTAAATCTTTTCTTTCAGTAGAAAACTGATACCAAAATTCTGTTACAATTGGATACAAAAATTATATTAGTGTTAGCCATTATGCTAGTTATTGTGCTGTACTGAAATTTATTATGTTACAATTTTGCTTGTTTTTTTTCCTCTATCTTTTGTTATATAAGCACAAGCACAGAGCAATATTTGCATAATTTCCCCATATAAAGAGAATGAGAAGCATGTTCTATTATATGTCTGAAAAATCTGGCTGCTGGGACACTTGAATTCCACTATACAAAGATGTCAGGATGCCTGGAGGCTCATAACCTCAACTTTTGGAAGCTGACAGTATTGAAGCCTTCAGTTTACTGTACCTTAAGTAAAATGGAAAAGAACAAACTGCCAGTCAAAAGTACCAAGGCTCTTCTAACAACATTGTCTTTCAGCAAACATCTTCATCAAGAGTTAAAGCAAAAATAAATAAATAAATAAATAAGATAAAAAAGCAGCTGAGGAGGAAATGATATCTTCATTAACATCTTTTAAGGACTCACATTTTCTTTTTTTTTTTTTTTTTTAAACAAGGACTTAAACAAGGATTCACATTTTCAACAACACAGCTAATTGAATAAGACTAGTCTGAATCATATGCTTAGCAGATTGGAACAAGGTATAAAACATCTACTCTAAATATCTCCAAGATATTTCCATAACACATTTTCTTTTTTTTTTTTTTATTTTATATATATATATATATATATATATATATATATATATATATATATTTTATAATATTATCCCTTGTATTCATTTTTCCAAATTACCCCCCCTCCCTCTATTCCCTCCCCCCGACGACAGGCAATACCATACATTTTACATGTGTTACAATATAGTCTAGGTACAATACATGTGTGCGAATATCATTTTCTTGTTGCACAATAAACATTAGAATCCGAAGGTACATGCAACCTGGGCAGACAGATATTAGTGCTAACAATGTTCATTCCCCTCCCAGTGTTTCTTCTCTGGGTGTAGCTACCTCTGTCCATCATTGATCAACTGGAAGTGAGTTGGATCTTCTTTATGTTGAAGATTTCCACTTCCATCAGAATACATCCTCATACAGTATTGTTGTTGAAGTGTACAGTGATCTTCTGGTTCTGCTCATTTCACTCAGCATCAGTTGATTTAAGTCTCTCCAGGCCTCTCTATATTCCTCCTGCTGGTCATTTCTTACCGAGCAATAATATTCCATAACCTTCATATACTAAAATTTACCCAACCATTCTCCAACTGATGGACATCCATTCATCCTCCAGTTTCTAGCTACAACAAAAAGAGCTGCCACAAACATTTTGGCACATATATGTCTCTTTCCGCTCTTTAGTATTTCTTTGGGATATAATCCCAGTAGTAGCGCTGCTGGGTCAAAGGGTATGCACAGTTTGATAACTTTTTGGGCATAATTCCAGATTGCTCTCCAGAATGGCTGGATTCTTTCACAACTCCACCAGCAATGTATTAGTGTCCCAATTTCCCCACATCCCCTCCAACATTTTTCATTATTTGTTCCTGTCATCTTAGCCAATCTGACAGGTGTGTAGTGGTATCTCAGAGTGGTCTTAATTTGCATTTCTCTGATCAGTAGTGATTTGGAACACTCTTTCATGTGAGTGGATATGGTTTCAATTTCTTCCTCTGAGAATTGTCTGTTCATATCCTTTGACCATTTATCAATTGGAGAATGGTTCGTTTCTTATAAATTATGGTCAGTTCTCTATATATTTTGGAAATGAGACCTTTGTCAGAACCTTTGTTTTTAAAAATATTTTCCCAATTTGTTACTTCCCTTCTAATCTTGTTTGCATTAGTATTATTTGTACAGAAACTTTTTAGTTTGATGTAATCAAAATCTTCTATTTTGTGATCAATAATGATCTCTAGTTCTCCTCTGGTCATAAATTCCTTCCTCCTCCACAAGTCTGAGAGGTAGATTATCCTCTGTTCCTCTAATCTATTTATTATCTCCCTCTTTATGCCTAAATCATGGACCCATTTTGATCTTATCTTGGTATATGGTGTTAAGTGTGGATCCATATCTAATTTCTGCCATACTAATTTCCAGTTTTCCCAACAGTTTTTTCCGAATAATGAAATTTTATCCCTAATGTTGGAATCTTTGGGTTTGTCAAAGATTAGATTGCTATAGATGTACCCTTTTTTGTCCTTTGTATCTAATCTGTTCCACTGATCTACCGGTCTATTTCGTAGTCAATACCAAATGGTTTTGGTGACTGCTGCTATATAATATAGCTTTAGATCAGGTACACTTAGACCACTTTCCTCTGAGTTTTTTTTCATTAGTTCCCTTGCAATTCTTGACCTTTTATTCTTCCATATGAATTTTGTTGTTATTTTTTCTAGGTCATTAAAATAGTTTCTTGGGAGTCTGATTGGTATAGCACTAAATAAATAGATTAGTTTGGGGAGTATTGTCATCTTTATTATATTCGCTCGGCCTATCCAAGAGCACTGAATGTCTTTCCAATTATTTAAATCTGATTTTATTTTTGTGGCAAGTGTTTTGTAATTTTTCTCATATAATTCCTGACTTTTCTTTGGTAGATGGATTCCCAAATATTTTATACTCTCAACATTTGTTTGGAATGGAATTTCTCTTTGTATCTCTTGCTGTTGCATTTTATTAGTGATATATAAAAATGCCGAGGATTTATGTGGATTTATTTTGTATCCTGCCACTTTGCTGAAATTTTGAATTATTTCTAGTAGCTTTTTAGCAGAGTCTTTGGGGTTCTCTAAGTATACCATCATGTCATCTGCAAAAAGTGATAGTTTAATTTCCTCATTTCCTACTCTAATTCCTTGAATCTCTTTCTCGGCTCTTATTGCCGAGGCTAGCGTTTCTAGTACTATATTGAATAGTAATGGTGATAGTGGGCAACCTTGTTTCACTCCTGATCTTACTGGGAAAGGTTGCAGTTTATTTCTATTGCATATTATGCTTACTGTCGGTCTTAAATATATACTCCTGATTATTCTAAGGAATAATCCATTTATTCCTATACTCTCAAGAGTTTTTAGTAGGAATGGATGTTGGATTTTGTCAAATGCTTTTTCTGCATCTATTGAGATGATCATATGGTTCTTATTAATTTGATTATTAATATGGTCAATTATATTAATAGTTTTCCTAATATTAAACCAGCCCTGCATTCCTGGAATAAATCCTACTTGATCATAGTGTATTATCTTGGAGATGATTTTCTGAAGTCTTTTTGCTAATATCTTATTTAAGATTTTAGCATCAATATTCATTAAGGAGATTGGTCTATAATTTTCTTTCTCAGTTTTCGATCTACCAGGTTTAGGTATCAGTACCATGTCTGTGTCATAAAAGGAGTTTGGTAGGACTCCTTCATCCCCTATTTTTTCAAATAATTTATATAACATTGGGGCTAATTGTTCTTTAAATGTTTGGTAGAATTCACATGTGAATCCATCTGGCCCTGGGGATTTTTTCCTGGGGAGTTGATTAATAGCTTGTTCTATTTCTTTTTCTGAAATGGGACTATTTAAGCAATTTATCTCCTCCTCTGTTAATCTAGGGAGCCTATATTTTTGGAGAAAGTCATCCATTTCACTTAAGTTATCAAATTTATTGGCATAAAGTTGGGCAAAGTAACTCCTTATTATTTCTCTAATTTCCTCTTCATTGGTGGAAAGATCCCCCTTTTCATTTGTAAGACTATCAATTTGATTTTCCTCTTTCTTTTTTTTGATCAAATTTACCAAAGGTTTATCTATTTTATTGGCTTTTTCATAAAACCAACTCTTGGTTTTATTTATTAATTCAATAGTTTTTTTACTTTCAATTTTATTGATTTCTCCTTTTAATTTTTGTATTTCGAGTTTAATTTTTGGTTGGGGGTTTATAATTTGGTCTTTTTCTAGCCTTTTAAGTTGTAAGCCCAATTCGTTAATCTTCTCTTTCTCTATTTTCTTCAAATAAGCCTCTAAAGATATAAAATTTCCCCTTATTACTGCTTTAGCTGCATCCCAAAGATTTTGATATGATGTCTCATCATTATCATTATCTTGGGTGAAATTGTTAATTGTTTCTATCATTTGCTCTTTCACCCAGTCATTCTTTAAGATGAGATTATTCAGTTTCCAATTACTTTTAGGTCTATTTACCCCTAACTTTTTACTGAATGTAGCTTTTATTGCATTGTGATCTGAGAAGAAGGCATTTATTATTTCTGCCTTCCTACATTTAATTTTGAGATCTTTATGTCCTAATATATGGTCAATTTTTGTATAGGATCCATGAACTGCTGAGAAGAAAGTATATTCCTTCCTATTGCCATTCAGTTTTCTCCAAAGGTCTATCATACCTAGTTTTTCTAATGTTCTATTTACTTTTTTAATTTCTTTCTTGTTTGTTTTGTGGTTTGATTTGTCTAAATCTGAGAGTTCAAGGTTGAGATCTCCCACTATTATAGTTTTACTGTCTATTTCTTCTTGCAATTCCCTTAAATTTTCCTTTAGAAAGTTAGATGCTATACCACTTGGTGCATATATGTTTAGTATTGATATGGCTTCATTATTTATGCTACCTTTCAGCAGGATATAGTTTCCTTCCTTATCTTTTTTAAGGAGATCTACTTCTGCTTTTGCTTGATCTGAGATAAGGATAGCTACCCCTGCTTTTTTGGCTTTACCTGAAGCATAATAGGCTCTGTTCCAACCTTTTACCTTTACTCTGTATGTATCTCCCTGCTTTAAGTGTGTTTCCTGTAGGCAACATATTGTAGGGTTCTGCTTTTTGATCCAATCTGCTATCCGTCTCCGTTTGATGGGATCGTTCATCCCATTTACATTTACAGTTAAAATTACTAATTCTGTATTTCCTGCCATCGTATTATCCCCAGATTATACTTTTTTCCCTTGACCCCCATGATCCCCCTCCCCGATATTTAATTTACAGACCCCCCTTGTGACGCGCAACCCTCCCTCTTTTTTTTTTTTTTTTTAGGATCCCTCCCCCCTCCCTCCAAGTCCCTTCACTTATTCTCCTTTTCCTTTCCCCTTTTTCTCTCCCCCCTTTTAATGAGGTGAGAGAAAATTCTCTGAAAAACAATTATGTTAATTATTTACTCTTTGAGCCTCTTCTGATGAGAGTAAGATTCACACAATGATTCTCCCCCTCACTAAGTTCCCTCAGATATGGTGTATTTTCTATGTCTCTTCCTGGGATGTAGTTTCCCTCTTTTTATCACTCCTTCCCCTTTTTCTGAACCGACCTCCTTCCCTTTACTATACCCCCCTTTTTTTCTTTTATATCAGTAAAATCAAATTATCCTTGAGTATTTTTTATATACCCACAACAGAGTTACAGTTCTCAAGGGTTCTGTGTACCTTTTTCTGTTTCTCTTCAGTCTTGTGGATGTAGATCAAATTTTTTGTTTAAGTCTGGTTTTTTTCTTAGAAACATATAGAATTCCTCTGTTTCATTGAATGACCATCTTCTTCCATGGAAAAAGATGCTAAACTTAGCTGGGTAGTTCATTCTTGGTTGCAGTCCTTGATCTTTTGCCTTTCGGAATATCAGGTTCCAGGCCCTTCTATCTTTTAATGTGGAGGCAGCCAGATCTTGGGTGATCCTTATTGTGGCACCTTGGTATTTAAATTGTTTTTTTCTAGCTGCTTGCAGGATTTTCTCCTTTGTGTGGTAATTCTGCAGCTTAGCCACAATATTCCGTGGTGTTCTTTTTTTAGGGTCTATTTCAGAAGGAGTTCGATGAATTCTTTCCACATCTACTTTCCCTTCTGTTTCTATTATCTCTGGACAGTTCCCTTTGATAATTTCCTGTAAAATAGAATCTAGGCTCTTTTTTTGGTCATAGTTTTCTGGAAGTCCAATAATCCGCAGATTATCTCTCCTAGATCTATTTTCCAGGTCTATAGATTTTCCCAGTAAGTATTTGATGTTGTCCTCCAGCTTCTCATTTTTTTTGTTTTGTTTGACTGATTCTTGGGTTCTCTGTGAATCATTCATTTCTGTTTGTTCCATCCTGACTTTTAAGGAGTTATTTTCTTCTTTCACAGTTTTTAGTTCTTTTTGTAAATGCCCAATTTCGTTTTTAAATGAATTATTTTGCTCTATTGAATTTTTTTCCATTTCCCTAATTTTTTTTTTTGAGAATTATTTTCTTTTTCCAATTCAGAAATTCTATTTTCTTGAGACTTTTTTATCTTTTCCAATTCAGAAATCCTACTTTCCTGTGTTTTTTTAACCTTTTCTAATTCACTAATTTTGTTTCCCTGCATCTCCTGTGAATTCTTTATTTTTTCCAACTCCAATTTCAGGACGTTGTTATTCTCTATCATAACTTCCCTTTCCTTTCCCCATTTTTCTTCGATCTCCCTCAATTTTTTAAGAGCTTCTTCTAGGAGAGAGTTATGTGATGGGGGGCAGGAATCGTTCCCCTTTAGGTTGTTGTCTGCTGATTCTCTGCTGTCAACTTCCTCGCTCTTTCTCTGTATAGAAGGAATCTATGGTTTTTCTAGCTTTTTTGCTCATACTTAAAAAAATGTTTTGGGGTCTGTCCCTGGGGTAGGAAATTATTTACTTCTTTACCAGCTTCCTCCCAGACTGGATGGATGCAGTGGCCCTGCGCCTGAGCTAAGAGAGAGCTCTGGGAGAGAGTTCCCCACCCCCTCCCTGGAAGTGCCTCAGAGGTGATTAGCACTACTGTGCTTCGAGGGCGCAGAATAGTGAAGACAGCACAAAGCCCAGCCAATGTGTCCGGGTGGGGAGTGGATGTCTGCAGCAGGTGACGTGAGAAGCCCCTGCGCTCAAACTGGAAGTGTCTACCAGAAACCGCGGTCACTAGTTCAAAGGTTCCGCTTCTCTGGGACTTCCTGGAGCTGAGTTCCACTCCCTCCAGCTAAGCAAGGCAGTGTGTGTTGCCTTGGGCCGTATCCACCCACTTGTCAATCTCTTAACTATTCTCAGGAGGTAGCTGAGGCCACACCCCCTGATGCCAAGAGTTATGCTGAGTCACCCTCGCATCGGGGAAAATCTAATTTGAGTTTTAAAATATTTTGGCTTTCTCTTCTGAACTGCTAAATAATTAGCAGAGAAGAGCTAACAGCCTGTGCCAGATTCCTTTACCTCAGTGGCTTCTCTGATCCCAGAGCCCTTCCCAGGGCAATGGGCGCAGTGTGCCCCTACCCCATCGTCTGTGCTGGTCTTTCTTATTCCTCCCCTGAGAACTGACCTTTCCTGTTGAAACTCCAGATTCTCTTCAGCTGGTAAGTCGTGCTTCCAGTCCTTGTGGTATGTATCAGTCCTGAGCTAATTTTGAGACTTAATTTATCTAATTGGTTGTGAGGGAGTGAGGACATTCACTGAGTCGTGTGTTTCTTCTCCGCCATCTTGGCTCCGCCCCCTCCATAACACATTTTCACAAATAACCAGGAAGCCAGCTTTCCAGCCCCTCCATGTGAGGAAATTTCATCAGCAACACTCCACATGTACCAAAAGCCCATTATAGTTATTAAAATGCGTAGTACCACCCACCCCTGAAAAGTTTTATCCAAAAAATATTTTTTTTATAAAAACAGAAAGCAATAATAAAGCCTTTCCTTTTACCGTCCTGTCTTTCCTTTCTTCCTCTTTCCTCCCTTTCTTCCTTAAATTCAGACCTAAGACAGATCAAGATAGAACATGAAGAATGGATAGAAATAATCCAGTTTAAACTCTATTTTTTTCTTATTTCATAAAAGTAATTGCAGCAAGGATATTTTAAGTTAAAATATCTTCAAAGAAAATAACCATGAGTCTAAAGAATTTGTTGTAGTGTGTAATGCAGTCTATGAGATTTCCCGTTTACCATGGGAAAAAGGAAATATTATCATCTCAAATTTCCAAATAACCTGGGACTTGTTTTGTGTTGTTATTGTCCATAGTTGTACATTGAGATATTGATTCCCATAACAATTTCTTACTTGTTATCTCTAGGAACAAGAATGTGTTGATGTCTTTACACAAACAACCACAACAAAAAAACAAAACAAACAAAAAATCCTTCCACCACCTCAAAAATAGGATTATCTTAGTAAAAACAAAACAAAACAAAAAACAAACAAACCCGGATATTTACTTTCAATATGATTGGTTGGTATTTGCAAATACTGTGCTGTGGGGTAGTTTCAGTTAAGTCATTTTTAGTCATGACTGCCACTGCTAATCTCATTAGGGGTTTTCTAAGCAAAAAAGTGAAGTGGTTTGTAATTTCAATCTCCAGATCACTTTATAGGTGAGAAAACTGAGGCACACATGGTTAAATGACTTGCTCAGTGTCATACAAGACAAAAGAACATCAGGCCAGATTTGAATTCTGGAAGGCCTAGAAGTCTATCAAATGGCTCACCTGGTTGCTCTCATCCAAGGATGTGATGAGAAAAATGAGATAATAAATAACTGAACAATTTTAAACCACATTATGAATTATTATTATTTTTTTTATTTTGCAAAGGTTAATTAAATATATTTCTTTAATTTTCTACAGTTACATGTAAAAATAATTTTAACATTCCCTTTTAAAAGTTTGTGATCTAAATTCTCACCCTCCTTTAGCCTATTTCCTCATAGAAAAAACTAGCAATTTGAAAGAAAGATTAGACATGTATATTCACATAAAACATTTTCAAAGTAGTCATGTGATAAAGAAAACAAATGAAAAACAAGAAAAATAAAGATGATTTTAAATAAAAGTATGCTTTAATATGTATTCACACACTTTCAGTTCTTTCTCTGGAGATAGACAGCATTTTCCATCATAAATCCTTCAGAGTTGTTTAGGATTATTATATTGCTGAAAACAGATAAATCGTTCATAACTCATCATATTAAAATATTGCTGCTACTTTGTATAAGTTTTGTATCATTTTACATAGGAATTTCCAAACTTTTCTGAGAGCATCCTGCTCATCATTTCTTTCTTTCTTTCTTTCTTTCTTTTTTTTTTTTTTGAATGTGGAAAAAAGAATTATTCTTGAATCTTATTAAAATTATTTTGTGATTAAGAAATTATCCTGATTCCTCAGAAAAAATTAAGTTTCTTATTTACCTTTTATATTTATTTTTAAGATTCTTGAATTCTAGGTTCTTTTCCTTATCCCCACAAGTAAGAAGTCATATATGAAGTTATACAAAACATTTCCTTAAAAGTCACATTATGAAAGAAAATATAGGTTTCCCACACTAATAAAAATAAAAATCTTCAAGAAAAATTAAGTTAAAAATAAAAAGAGAATGCATAACCTTTGATCTAGCAGTATTTCTATTAGGCCTATATGCCAAAGAGATCTTAAAGGAAGGAAAAGGACCTACCTTGCAAAAAATGTTTGTGGCAGCTCTTTTTACAGTAGCAAGTAACGGAAACTGAGTGGATGCCCATCAATTGGAGAATGGCTGAATAAGTTATGGTATATAAATACTATGGAATATTATTGTGCTATAAGAAACAATCAGGAGGATAATTTTAGAAAGGCCTGCAGAGACTTACATGAATTGATGCTAAGTGAAATGAGAAGAATCAGGTGATCATTGTACATGGCAACATTAACATTATATGATGATCAATTCTAATGAATGTCATTCTTTCCAACAATTAGATGAATTATGATCTTGTGATGAAGAGAGCCATCTACACCCAGAGAGAGGACTGTAGAAACAAATGTAGATCACAGCATAACATTTTCAGTTTTTCTGATATTGTTTGCTTTCACTTTATTTTCTTACTCATTTTCTCTTTTTGATCTGATTTTTTTTTGTGCATCAAGAAAATTGTATAAATATATTTATACATATTGGATTTAACATATATATTTAATATACATAACATATATTGGATTGCTTGTCATCTAAGGGAGAAGGGGAGGGAAAGGAAAGGAAATCTGAAATACAAGGCTATGGGAAGGTCAATGTTGAAAAAATTATGCATGCATATGTTTTGAAAATAAAAAAGCTTTAAAAATAAAAAGTAAGATATAGAAAATTCTTCAGTTTATATTCAGAAACAAACAGTTCCTTCTCTAAGTGTGGATAGGATTCTTCATCATAACTTCTTCAGAGTATTTGTAGACTATTATACTACTAACAATGAGCAAAGTCATTTACAGTTGGTCTTCCAATAACATTACTTTTAATTTGTATACAGTATATTTCACTTTATGAATGGAAGATTTTCTAAGATTTTTTTTTTCCTGAGAACATCTGGCTTATCGTTTCCCAGAGGACAATAATATTCTGTCAAAGAGTCTTTGACTTTACATTCTCAATGGTGTCACTTTGGCTCCACTTCAAGGGTGATGGTTTTACAGTCAAGATCTTCACAAAGAATCACATCCCACCTCTGAGACAAAGGGCTAAGTTCAGGGTGAATTTTTTTCTGGAAGTTGTAGTTTGAGAGGGGGCAACCATCTTGCAGCTGCTTTCTGGAAAAGATCAATCTCTGCTGATGTGGGGAGATGCATTCTTTGTCTGGATCTTTGCCTTGGCATTCTCAGTGGTATCACTGTTATTTACACCATGGGTGATGGTCTTGCCAGTGAAGATCTTCAAGAAAATCTACATCCTATCAATTAGCTGAAAGACCAAGTGCAGGATGGATTCTTTCTGGATTTTGTAGTCAGATAAGGTTTGTCCATCTTCTAGCTGGTTTTCAGAAAAGATCAAGTTCTTCTGTTCTCAGGGAATACCTTCCTTGTCCTGAATTTTTGTCTTGAAATTCTCAATGGTGCTATTGGGTTCCACTTTAAAGATGACGATTTTGCCACTTAAGGTCTTCATGATGATCTTCATTGTAAAGGAATGGTGAAGGCAACACACATGCTGAACAACAGTCAACTCCTATCCTCAATACATATCCAATTTTGCTTTTTTTTTTTTTTTTTTTTAAATAGGCATTCTTCTAGGGGCGGAGCCAAGATGGCAGAGAAGATACACGCAAATTTGTAATGTCCCTTCTTCCCTCATTACCACTTTGTTAAATCAGCCTCAGGAATAACACTTTTCTGATAAAAACCACAAGGATTGGAAGCACAACTTACCAGCTGAACAGAATCTGGAATTTCAACAGAAAAGGTCGGTTCCAAGGGGAAGAAAAAAAAAAAAAAAAAAGAGCCCAGCACAGACAAGGTTGGACTGGGTGCTAACACACTGTGCCCATCAGGCTGGGGAGAACTCTGGGATCAGAGAAGCCACTGAAATAGAGGAATCTGACACAGGCTGTGAGCTCTTCTCTGCTTATAAATCAGCACTTCAGAAGAGAAATCAAGTTACTTTAAAATATAAAGCCAGATCCTAAATCCACCCCAATCTGGAAGTGACCTAATAGATCTCCTCATGGCTGTGCAGACTGTACAGATGTCTTCTGCAGTGGAATTCTAGCAGCAGCAGAATTCCCACAGAAGCAGAACTCCCAAAGAGTACCTTTGTAGTAGGGACTGCGGTTTCGGGGCAGACACTTCCAGTTTGAGCTCAGGGGCTTTTCACATCAGCTGCTGATATCCACGGCCCCAAGGGAGGCATTGGCTGGGGTTTGTGACTCTTTCATTGTTCAGCCTTAAACCTCAGGGCAGTCACTAGGCCACACAATGGGGTCCTTCAATGGGCACTCCTCACAGGGCAGCAGTGCTAAACACCTCTGAGGCATTCTGGGGATGGGGAGGAGAACTCTCTCCCAGAGCTCTCTCTTACCTCAGGCACAGAGTTGTTGCATTCTACCCCCCCCCCCCAATCTGGAAGGAAGCTGGTAAATAAATGAATAAACTTCTTACCCCAAGGGCAAACCCCAACAGATTTTTAACAATGAATAAGAAGCTGAAGAGAACAATTGACAACTTCTACACAGAGAAAAAGTGGGTATCCAACCCCGAAGAAGCTAACAGCAGAGAGTCTGCAGATAACACTCTAAAGGGGAATGACACCTACCTCCCATCACATAACTCTCTCCTACAATAGACTATTAAAAAGTGAAGAGAGTTTGAAGAAAGATGTGGAAAGGAAAGATAAGCTATTATAGAGAATAACAATGTCCTGAAATTAGAGTTGGAAAAAAATAAACAATTCACAGGAGGTGCAGGGAAACAAAATTTGTGAATTAGAAAAGGTTAAAAAATCACAAGAAAGTAGGATTTCTGAATTGGAAAAGATAAAAAAATTCCCAAGAAAATAGGATTTCGGAATTGGAAAAAGAAAATAACTCAAAAAAAAAATTAGTGAAATGGAAAACAATTCAACAGAGCAAAATAATTCATTTAAAAATTCAATTGAGCATATACAAAAAGAACTAAAAAATGTGAATGTGAATGAATAAAATAACTCATTAAAAATCAGGACCAAACAAACAAACAAACAAAAAATTTGATCTATATGCACAAGACTGAAGAGAAGCAGAAAAAGGTAAAAAGAACTCTTGGAAACTGTATCTCTGTTGTGTATATACAGAAAGTCCGCATGGGTAATTTTATTTTACTGATATAAAATAAAAAAAAGGAAAGTAGTAAAGGGAAGGGGATAGTATCAGAAAAAGGGAAAGGAGAGATAAAAAGAGGGAAACTACATCCCAGGAAGAGGCATGGAAAATATACCACATCTGAGGGAATTTAGAGAAGGGAAGAAACTTTGTGTGAATCTTACTCTCATCACATAGGCCCAAAGAGTACATAATTGACATATTTGTTTTTCAGAGAATCCTCTCTCACCTCATTAAAAGGAGGGAGAGGAAAAGGGAAAAGGAAAAGGAGAATAAGGGAAGGGTACAAGAAAGGGGAAGGGACTTAAAAGGAGGGGGGAGGGATACTAAAATGGAGGAATGTGCATCACAAGTTGAGTCTATAAATTAAATATTGGTGAAAGGGTTCAGGGGGGTCAAGGGGGAAAAAACATAATCTGGGGATAATATGATGGCAGGAAATACAGAATTAGTAATGTTAACTGTAAATGTGAATGGGATGAACTCTCCCATTAAACAGAGGAATGATGAATGTTGGAGGGGATGTGGGAAAACTGGGACACTAATACATTGTTGGTAAAGTTGTGAAAGAATCTGGCTATTCTGGAGAGCAATTTGGAACTATGCCCAAAAAATTATAGAACTGTGCATACCCTTTGATCCAGCAGTGCTACTACTGGGCTTATATCCCAAAGAAATACTAAAGAGGGGAAAGGGACCTGTGTTTGCCAAAATGTTTGCAGCAGCTCTTTTTCCTAGTGTCTAGAAACTGGAAGATGAATGGATGTCCATCAATTGGAGAATGGTTGGGTAAATTATGGTATATGAGTGTTATGGAATATTATTGCTCTGTAAGAAATGACCAGCAAGATGAATTCAGAAAGATTTGGAGAGACTTGCATGAACTGATGCTGAGTGAAATGAACAGAACCAGAAGATCAGTATACACTTCAACAACAATACTGTATGAGGACATATTCTGATGGAAGTGGATATCTTCAAAATAAAGAAGATCCAACTCACTCCGAGCTGATCAATGATGGACAGAAACAACTACACCCAGAGAAGGAACACTGGGAATTGAATATAATATATTAACACTACTCTTTATCTATCCAAGTTACTTATACCTTCGGAATCTAATACTTAACGTGCAATAAGAAAATTGCATTTACACACATATCTTGTATCTAGGTTATAGTGTAACACAAGTAAAATGTATAGGATTGCCTGTCATCTAAAGGATGGAGTAGAGGGAGGGAGGGGAAAATTTGGAAAAATGAATACAAGGGATAATGTTATAAAAAATTTACTCATTATACTGTCAAAAATTTATAATTATAAAATTAATTTAAAAATAGGCATTCTTCTTTCCATTGGCTTGACCAATTCTGTTTTTAAGTTGTTATTTTATTCTTCACTCTGTCTCTTTCTGTGTGTCTGTGTGTCTTTTAACAATCTATTTACTCACATTGATGATTTTCTCACATCACTTTCAGTTATCTTCTCAATTCTTTCTCTGTCCCTCTTTCTTGATTTTCAAAATCCTTTTGATACTTCCCATGCCTTCCAACCAATTCATATTTTACTTGTAAGCTTTGGATATAGGACATTTGTCTTTATTATCTTTTTCTGAGTGTGTGTTTTTATCTTTGTTTTTTACCATAGTAACTTTCTATATGGACAAATGTTTTCTGTTGTTGCTCATTTCCCCAGCTTATTACTTGACTTTTAATTCTTTGTTAAAATGGTGCTCTGTTTCATGAGTAGAGGGTAAATTGCCCCAAGCTTCAGATGTTTAGTGCAGCTGTTTTTCAGAGGTAACTCTGGAACCTGTAATTTTTCAGTTCTTTCAATGTGATATAATCAAAGGCAAGATGTTTACTGCTCTCCTGGCCTAGCTATGGTTTCTAAATGACCATAAGCACACTTTCTTCCCATGAAACTGTGAGAAAGGTCCTTGTTACAACTAATCTGTAAGTCCTGGATTACTACTAATTTCCTTACTCTGATGCTGTCACCAAGAACTGTCTATGGAAATCTGAGCATGGGGAAAGAAAAAAGAGTTCTCTGGCAGTGCTTGCATGGGATAACTATAATATCCTTCTTATCAGTTATTTCATCTCTTTACCTTTCATAGGATGAGATCTCTGAAAGTTGTTATTACCAATACTGATTCATATACAAGTCTGGTTGTTGGAGTAATGGCTGTGTTAGTGTAGACCACATTGGACTGTGCTCTGAAGAGGGCCACAAGTAGTGGGGAACCCTGGGTGAGATATTAGTCTTTTAGTCCAATAAGGAACCTTGCTGATATGTTTGGTTTGGCCGCCCATCACCCCTAAAGGTATTTTGACCTCGTTGAGAAGTGAGGGGTGTGACAACCTGCATTGTACATAAAACAGAGTTATACAAACATGGCAAGGAAACATTTGCATACAATATTAAATTATTTATGCGATCTCACATGTGCAGTATTCCACAATTGGCACATGCTCAGTATCCTATAGTTATATAAGTATATTGAAAAATCATGGTATATATAAAGCTGAGGATTTTTTTAATAAATGGACTCCTGTTTGACCATGCTGGTGAGTTCCACCTTATCCGTCCTCATCCATGATCAGGACTAGAGCTGGTATACAAGTCCTCCCATGAGCATGTCCAGACAATGCTCCACTCTCACACAGGTGTGACAGACCTATCCTGTTGATCTTGTCTTTGTCATATGTAAGCCAAGATGTCTGGAAACCACCACTCCTGCAACTGATTCAGTTGAATTGAGGTTGAATTGTTTTGCTCCAAAATATTCACTGGTCAACATTTACATATTTTTTGAACATCTTAAAAATAGAACCTTGAGCAAACAAAAGTAGTAATTCCATTTATCTCAACTCAAGTGCTATTTTAAAAGCTCTTTGGAAATTGTGGAGATGCCTATCAATTAGGAAATGGCTAATGAAGTTGTAGTATATGAATGTTATGGAATTATTTTTCTTTTATAAAAATAATGAGGTGATGATATTACAGAAAAAAACCTGGAAAGACATACATGTACTGATTAAAGTCAAGTGAATAGAACCAGGAGAACACTGTACAGAGTAACAGAAACATTGAAATGATCAAGATTGACAAATGTATCTCTTTTCAGCAATACCATGACCGAAGATAATTCCAAAGGACTCAAGCTAAAAAATGTTATCTACATCCGGAAAAAGAACTGATGGATTCTGAATGCAGATAAAAAGCATACTATTTTCAGTTTTTGTTGTTGTTTTGTTTTTCTATTTTGTGATTTTTGTTGTTCTTATTGTTCTGATTCCTCTTTCATAATATGTCTGATGTGGAAATATGCATTTGCTACCTTGGGGAGGGGGAGGGAAAAACAAAATTTGAAAAATTTGAAACTCAAAAACTTACAAAAATAAATGTTGAAAACTTTATGAAAGGGGAAATAGAGTTTCCCAGAGAAACTTTAAAGGGTTGTCCAGCTCCTGTATATAATGATGTGGCTTGGATATAAATCTTCCTAGATTCAGGGTATTTCTCTCTTTACTATGCCAAAAGGCACAAGCACTTTTATAGTTGTAATACAATAAAAAGTTCAGCTTCATGAAGAAGGAAGATATACAATTTTTAGAGAAATTAAAGAACAGGGAACAAACCATGATTAAAAAGGTATTAGACTAAGTAATCTGAAGAAAAGATGAGAAAATGACTGAAAAGAGTCTTATAAATCAGTCTTCTGAGAGTAATTTTTATAAAGAGTACTAATTAAATGTTTTATATTTGTTTGTAAATAGAAAACACAGAGGAGATGAAAAGGTTTATGTTGAAGTAAAAAATTTAATTTTGTTTGTTTACTTTTTAGATGATGGTAATACCAGATGTCAGCAAAATCTGATCAATAGGAAAATGAATTACTTAAAGAGCCTAGATAATATAGTTCCAGAAACTCTTTATAAACAGAAACAAGATAGTTCAGGTACTATTTCACATAGAAGCAGAAATTACCAAAATGACTACTGATTTGTTTCCACCAAGGATTCTGCAAGTCTTCAGTTTTTCATTCAGATTCACATTTAAAGTATACTGGAAGTCAATGAGTTAAATTTTTCTTTGAGTCCTCTAAATGTGTTCTGCTGTAAAATGAAAGCAGTGACCTTTTATGATTGGCATTTGTGAAAAGTAGATTCTTTTTTGACCTGTGTATACACAATTCTGCTTAGCTAGGACTCCTCCCTTTTTTTCTTTTCATTATACACTGTGTTTTCTTAGAGGATTATTCAGCATGAGAAAACAATACTGAGAAGCTAGGTATATACAAAAAAGCAGGATTGTGATATTTGCACCAAATAACCTTTTCTTTACTCAGATTCTCTATGCACAGGTCAGGCAAAGAAACCCATGTGGGCATTGTCTTTTTAAACATATATTCTATGTCCTATGGTCTCTTCAAACAACATTTGGCCATCAATTTTAAACAATGAAATATCCAAAAACAGATCCTGCCTGGGAAATAATATAGGTATGTCATGAATGGCAATGGAGAAATGAGAAAGCCAATGAGCAGACATGCAGAAATGGAAAGGACATCTGGTTCAGTAGCAATGCTATACTTGTGAGGATATGAAAAGGATCTTGAAAACAAAGATCTAGATTAATTTTTAGGTTATTACATTGGACAAAATACTTCATAATTTTAGATTTCTAGTTCTATATTTATTAACTAAAGATAATACATCTTTCATTACATGGTTCATAAGACCAATGTGTTCCCTATTTTATTCTTTTATGTTTATATTATTGTCTTTTTTTCTTCTGCAGAATGTAGATATGTGAATGCCCCAATTTTATTCTTTTTTATATTGAAGATTTTATTTTCAAAACATATGCAAGTATAACTTTTCACCATGATCCTTTGCAAAACCTTGTGTTTCACTTTCTGCCCTTCCTCCTATAGCCTTCTCTAGATGACAGGTAATCAGATATATGTTAAACATGGTGAAATACAAGTAAAACAATTAACATACATGTTATCCCAATAATTATCATGATGCAAAAGAAAAATCAGAACAAAAAGGGGAAAAAAAGGAAGAAAATAAAATTCAAGCAAACGACAACAAAATAAGTGAAACACTATGTTCCCACAGTGCTTGGTGGATATGGCTCTCATCATCATAAGATCATTGGAATTGGGCTGAATCTTCTGATTGTTGAGAAAGTCACATCCATCAATATTGATCATTGCATAATCTTGCTGTTGTCTTGTAAAATTATCTCCTGTTTCTGTTCATTTCACTTAGCATGAGTTCATGTAAGTAGTGTCTAGGCTTCTTTGAAATCACCCTGATGATATTTTCTTATAAAACTATATTATTCCATAACACTCATATACCATAAATTATTCAGCCATTCTCCAATTGATAGACATCCACTCAGTTTCTATTTCTATAGGCTTCCCAGATTAACAGAAGAGGAAGTAAATTGCTTAAATAGTACCATTTCAGAAAAAGAAATAGAACAAGCTATTAACCAACTCCCTAAGAAAAAATCCCCAGGACCAGATGGAATTATGTGTTAATCCTACCAAACATTTAAAGAACAATTAGCCCCAATGTTATATAAATTATCGGAAAAAATAAGGAATGAAGGAGTCCTACCAAATTCCTTTTATGACACAGACATTTTACTGATACCTAAATCAGGTAGGCTGAAAACAGAGAAAGATAATTATGGACAAATCTCCCTAATGCATATTGATGCTAAAATCTTAAAGAAGATATTAGCAAAAAGACTTCACAAAATCATCCCCATGAAAATACACCATGATCAAGTAGGATTTTTACCAGGAATGCAGGGTGGTTCAACATTAGGAAAAAAATATTAGTATAATTGACCATATTAATAAGCAAATTAACAAAAACATATGATTATCTTAACAGATGCAGAAAAATCATTTGATAAAATCCAACCTCCATTCCTATTAAAAACACTTGCAAGTATAGGAATAAATGGACTTTTCCTTAAAATAAGCAGTAGCATCTATTTAAATCCATCAGTAAGCATCATATGTAATGGGGTAATGGGGATAAACTAGAACCATATCCAACAAAATCAGGAGTGAAACAAGGTTGCCCATTATCACTATTACTATTCAATATTGTATTAGAAATGCTTGCTTTGGAAATAAGAGTTGAGAAAGAAATGAAAGGAATTAGAGTAGGTAATGTGGCCAATTATCATTCTTTGCTGATGATATGATGATATACTTAGATAACTCCAGAGATCTACTAAAAAGATATTTGGAGACTTCCAGGAAAGATGGCGGCGTGGAGGAAGACAGCTGCTTGAGCTCCACGTTTTCTCTCAGGACTTAATTCATGACAAGCCTCCAAATTAATGCTTGACCAGAAAAGAAACCCACAAATAATCACCAACAGAAGACATCCTTGAAATTTGCCAGAGAAGGTCTATGTTTGATTGGGGGAGGGGACAAACAGACTGGGTGCAGACTGAGGGAAGGCAGCCAGAATGAGACAGGCAGTTCACACAGTTCAGACCCCAGGGGGGAAGGGTACGATCTCTGCCATTTCTGAGAAAAAGACTTTTACCCCAGTGCAGATACTCCTTCTTGGCAGCAGGCAAAAAGCAGCAGAAAGTGTGTAAACACCAGAGGAAAAGAATAAAACCCCAGAAAGCTAGCTCTGATGACCCAGCCACCCCCACCTGATCCAGAGTGACTCAGCACTTTCTCAGAGCCTCAGAGTGCAGAGGCAGCACAGCCATTGCTGTCCTATTAGTGCCTCCCTACTGTCTCCCTCAATCTATAGAGAAAGCTGGTTAACACCATCCAGCCCCATCCCTCCAAAAAAACAGTCCAATTGTTTCTCTTGTAAATTTGTTTTCTTCAATTCCCACTCTGACAACATGAATAAAAAATTCAAAAGGGCTCTAACCATTGACAGCTTCTGTGTGGAGAGAGAGCAAACTTCAAACACTAAGGAGAATAAAAACAGATTGTCTCCAGAGGAGACTTTATTGGAAAGACACCAGACCTGGAAAACAGATCCTGGACAGACAATGTGAGAATAATCAGACTCCCTGAAAAATGTGGGGGAAAAAAAGAGCCTGGACACTGTTTTCCAGGAAATTATCAAAGAGAATTGAAAACAGTGGGTAAAATAGGCATTGAAAAAATTCATCAATCACCTACTTAAAGGGACTCTAAAATCAAAACGCCGAGAAATATAGTGGCCAAGTCAAGAACCATCAGACGAAGGAAAAATACTGGAAGCTGCTAGAAAAAAGCAATTCAGATATGGAGAAGCCACAATAAGGATAACCCAGGATCTAGCAGCATCCACATTAAAAGAATGAAGGGCCTGGAATACGATATTCCGAAAGGCTAAAGAACTAGGTATGAAGCCAAGAATAACTTACCCAGCAACAATGAGCATCATTTTCCAGGGAAGAAGATGGATATTTAACAAAATAAATGAATTCCATCTATTCTTGATGAAAAAATCAGATCTACACAAAATGTTTGATTTTCAAATACAGAAATCAAGAGATTTCTATAAAGGTAAAAAAAAAAAATTGAGAACTACATTTCTACCATAAAGATATGTAAAGAACGCATGTATAATTTGTCCTAGAAACTAGAGATGGAAAGGAAATTATATCATAAAAAAGGGCAAAGTGGCGGTACTACATGTCATGAAGAGGCAAAGGTAATCTATTAAATCTGAGAGAAAGAAAGGAGGGGGATGAACATAGTGTGTATCAATAGACATATTCAATTTATGGTGAAACTTCTTCCACTTCATTGAAAAGTGAGAGGGAAGGAGTAAGCTAAGGGGAAGAGAATACAGAAATTGTGAGGAAAAGGGGTAAAATAGGGGGAGGAACTTCAAGGTGGGGTAGGGATACTAAAAAGGGAGGGCTGTGAAAAACAAGTGGTATTCACAAGTTTAATACTGGGTAGGGGGGTAAGAGGGAAGGAAAGGAGAAAAGCATAAACAGAGTTTAACAAGATGGCAAGCAATATAGAATTAGTCATTCTAACCATAAATGTGAATGGGGTAAACTCCCTCATAAAAAGGAAGCAGTTAGCAGACTGGATTAAAACCCAGAATCCTACTATATGTTGTTTACAGGAAACACACCTGAAATAGGGTGATACATTCAAAATAAAAGTAAAAAGGTGGAGCAGAATCTAATTTGCTTCAGGTGAAGCCAAAAAAGCAGGGGTAGCCATCCACATCTCAGATCAAGCAAACACAAAAAGTGATCTAATTAAAAGAGATAAGGAAGGGCATTATATCTTGCTAAAGGGTATCATAGATAATGAAGCAGCATCAATAGTAAACATATACGCACCAAGTGGTGCAGCATCTAAATTCTTAAAAGAAAAATTAAGAGAGCTACAAAAAGAAATAAACAGCAAAACTATAATAGTGAAAGATGTCAACCTTGCACTCTCAGAATTAGATAAATCAAACCACAAAATAAATAATAAAGAAGTCAAAGAGGTAAATAGAATACGAGAAAAGTTTGATATGATCTTTGGTGAAAGCTAAATGGAGACAGAAAGGAGTACACTTTCTTCTTAGCAGTTCATGGAACCGATACAAAAATTGATCATATACTAGGACATAAAAACGTCAAAATCAAATGCAGTAAAGCAGAAATAATAAATGCATCCTTTTCAGACCATTATGCAATTAAAATTACATTAAAAAAAAAGCCAAGGGTAAATAGACCAAAAAATAATTGGAAACTAAATAATCTTATACTAAAGAATGATTGGGTAAAACAGCAAATCATAGACATAATTAATAACTTCATCCAAGAATATGACAATAATGTGTGGGATACAGCCAAAGCAGTAATAAGGGGAAATTTTATATCTCTAGGGGCCTACTTGCATTAAATAGAGAAAGAGAGGGTCAGTGAATTAGGCTTACAACTAAAATTGTTACAAAAGGAACAAATTAAACCCCCCCCAGCCAAACATGAAACTTTTTTTTTTTTTGAAAACTTCTCAGCAGATATTTATTTATCTCAGCAAGAACAGCATAATTACATCACCAAAATACATTGCCAGTGAGCTTTTAACACTGGGTTACCTTCACTTTCATTCCCCGACCTCTGGTGTTCTCTATAGATATGATACTCATGAAGGATCTCTATGGATAGCTGTACTTCCCACTGATAGTATATCTTCAGGCTTTTTTAGAAGAATATTTTACTGCAAGCTTTCTTACAATGCTATTTCATTAAAAAGTCTTTGCTTGTAATTCTGGTAAAAGTGTTATGTTTTTGGAAGGAATGACGGTCCCTGGAGTAGCCAATGGACCCATGTATAAGAGGAAGTGTCCCAAGTGCTGTAGGAACATTATTTTGGCAGTTGTATTCAAGATGAATCCAAAAGCAAAAAAAAAAGGCAAGAAAACCAATTAGGAAACTATTGTAGTCATCTAGGCTATGGATGATAAGGACCAAGACCAGGCTAGTTGCTTTGTGAGTGGAGGAAGAGCCCAGATGCAGGTAGGGTTGAAGAAGCAGAATCAATAAAGCTTGACGGCCTCCCAATTTGAGGATGAGGGAGCGCTTCTAGGAAGTCTCTACATTTATAGACCTGTATACCTAGAAGGATGGTGGTTCCCTCAAGAGTAATAAGGAAGATTGAAAGAGACACAGATTTGAGATCAAATCTTGTCAGGTCTAAAATGATTCTAGAAATTCAGGTGGAAATGTCCACCAGGCAAATGGAAGAGAAGTAAGGGTGGGATATGTAAATGTAGAAATCATATGCCCACAAAGAATTATTTAATGTTTGGGAGCTGATGAAATGAAATAATTGAAATAATTACAAACACGAAACTTGAAATTCTAAAAATAAAAGGTGAGATTAATAAAATTGAAAGTAAAATTATATATATATATCTATATCTATATATATATATATCTATATTTATATAGATATAGATATAGATATATGTATATTGAATTAATTAATAAAACCAAGAGTTGATTCTATGAAAAAACGAACAAAATAGACAAATCCTTAGTAAATCTGAATAAAAAAAGGAAAGAGAAAAAGCAAATTGTTAGTCTTGAAAATGAAAAGGGAGAACTCACTACCAATGAAGAGGAAATTAGAACAAGAGGAGCTACTTTGCTCAATTTTATGTCAATAAATTTGATAACTTAAATGAAATGGAAGAATACCTTCAAAAATATAGCTTGCCCAGATTAACAGAGTAAGAAGTAAGTAGTCTAAATAGTCCCATTTCAGAAAGAATAAATAGAACAAGCTATTAACCAACTCCCTAAGAAAAAATTCCCAGGACTAGATGGATTTACATGTGAATTCTATCAAACATTTAAAGAACAACTAATTCCAATGCTATATAAATTATTTGGAAAAATAGGAATTGAAGGAGTCCTACCAAATTCCTTTTATGACACAGACATGGTACTGTACCTAAACCAGGTAGATTGAAAACTGAGAAAGAAAAGTATAGACCAATCTCCTTAATGAATATCGATGCTAAAATCTTAAATAAAATATTAGCAAAAAAGACTTCAGAAAATCATCCCCATGATAGTACAGTATGATCAAGTAGGGTTTATACCAGGAATGCGGAGCTGGTTTAATATTAGGAAAACTATTAGTATAATTGACCATATTAATAACCAAATTAATAAAAACGATATGATCATCTCAATAGATGCAGAAAAAGCATTTGATAAAATCCAACATCCATTCCTACTAAAATGCTTGAGAGTATAGGAATAAATGGACTGTTCTTTAAAATAATAAAAAGCATATTTTGAAAACTGTCAGTAAACATCATATGTAATGGTGATAAACTGGAACCTTTCCCTATAATATTAAGAGTGAAACAAGGTTGCCCACTATCACTGTTATTATTCAATATAGTACTATAAATGCTAGCCTTGGCAATAAGAACCAAGAAAGAGATTCAAGGAATTAGAGTAGGAAATGAGGAAATCAAACTATCACTCTTTGCAGATGATATGATGGTATACTTAGAGAACCCCAAAGACTCTGCTAAAAAGCTATTAGAAATAATTCAGAACTTTAGCAAAGTTGCAGGATACAAAATAAATCCACATAAATCCTCAGCATTTTTATACATTACCAACACAATCCAACAGCAAGAGATACAAAGAGAAATTCTATTCAAAATAACTGTCGATAGTATAAAATATTTAGGAATATATCTACCAAAGGAAAGTCAGGAATTATATGACCAAAATTATGAAACACTTGCCACAAAAATAAAGTCAGATTTAAATAATTAAATAAAGCTGTCACAGCTGCTGTCCAATATATTCCTGGATTTTGTTCATTGGAGTCAAAATCTAGGCGACTATCACGAGGTTGCTTATTAGGGGTATGTAACAATAAGCCTGATGCTACTATTTCTCCTGGTTGATAAATCACACGTTGTCTGCCTGTGTTAGTTACTGGGATATTAGATACACATTCTCCAGTTTCCCACATCAGTGTATGGATGGACACTGCTTTGTAGGCACTCTCAGAAGGTGAAATGGTCAAGCCTACTATGCCTGGAGGCAAAGGATCCATAGGCTCAACAGGAACAGATTTCACTTCTCCAGGGAGTATCTCGTTAGTCTCTACTGCACACAACTCTATTTTTCCTAATTTCAATCCCTTTCTTCCATCTGATTGCCTTTTGGCTGATTGATCATGTCTTAAAATTCTCTGGATGTAACCTCGGCTGACATCATGCCCCACTTGGGGGGCTGAAGCTGGGCCCCACCTGTCATTTCCCTGGGTCAATCTACATCCCGAGGCCCAGTGAAGGCCCTTGTGACAATTTGGACATGGAGTTTTAGGTCTTCTCTCACCCCGTCTTCTCACTGTATCTCCATATCTACACTGAGCTCTTAGATGCCCAATTTTTCCACATTGAAAACATCGCCGAGTTTCTCTAGAAGGCCCTTGCCAGGAGGGACCCTGTCTTTCCATGTTCATCATTGTCCGGGTGTAAAAAGTATTTGTTCCCACTGTAGCACAGCGTCTTATGATCTCCTCTTTGTCTAATCCCCATATAATTCTTTTGCAAATCTCATTGGCATTTTCCTTAGCCAGATGTCTGGTCATTATTTCTGTAGCTGCATTTTCTCCAATAGTTCTTTTGACAGCAGTTTGCAAACGTCCCACAAAATCTGCAAAAAAGTTCATTGGGACCTTGCTGTATTTTAGTTAAAGCCTCTCCCTGATCTTTCTGTCCAGGGAGGACACCCCAAGCTTTTATTGCACCCTTAGCAATTTGCTTATACACTGTTGTAGTATAATTAATCTGTTCTGAATTCTCTCCATACCGACCTTCACCAGCCAAGTGCTCAAAAGTGAATTGTGTGTTAACTCCTATTTCCAAATTGCATCTGACTTGAATTTTACATAATTCATGAAATTCTACAAGCCATAATAAATTTTCTCCAGGTTCCAGGCATGTCCTTGCTATGGATTTCCAATCATTTGGGGTTAGGACTTCATAAGACAAACCATCTAGTAACATTTTAACATAAGCTGATGTAGCCCCTTAAAGGGTACAACCTTTTTTCGAATCTTTAATTTTATTCAAATATAAAGGTGCATATCTTCTCCTTTTTTGACCTACAGAGTCAATATTTTCAATCACAGGATATGCATGTATAAAATCACTTATATCCTGTCCTTCTCTCTTAACTTTAACCAATGCTTTTTCTAATCTTGTCATAGGCTTAGGCTGCTTCACAGGCAATTCTGTTTGTGTTTCTGCCTCTTCCCCTCCTTCTTCCTCCACCTCTGAAGGTGGGGTTGATGTGGGCCTGTCAATAATCTGTTCTCTAGGCAGGGTTGAAGCTTCTTCAAGAGAATCATACCCTAATTAATCATTTAAATCCTCTTGCTCTAGGGCAAGATCTTGATCTTTTCTTTTTTCCTCACACTTTCTCCTCTGTTCATTTTTAAAACTTTTGTCTCCAGAAGCTGCTGATCGCTCTCTGGGAAGAGATCTGCTGTGTCAACTCAAATCTCTTGGACAGATTCTTCTTCCTGTAGTGAACCGTTGTCTCTAGGTAGTTGCTGTTAACTCTTGTCCAGAGAAGTGACTTCACTTCCTGCAGAGAGCCCCGTCAGGCCTGATGTAATGCAGAGACTTCTCCTCTTCCTGGAGTGCTGTCCTCCAGCCCTTGTCCTTCCCCAGTCCAATCTGCTCTCCAGGCCCAATGTTGCCTCTTTTATCCTCCCAGAGAATGGGCGTGGGATAATGCAAGGGCTTCTGGGAAGAACCATTTCAAAAAATGAGCTTGCTCCTTCTAGGATTCCTAAGGTGTAAACTCCCTTTACAGGTCTGAGCCAGAGAACTGTCAAGTCAACCTGAGTTCTCACCTTGCAATTGTCCAGACAACCTGAATTCTCACCTTGTCACTGTCCAGACAACCTGACTTCTCACCTAGTAATCCTAACAGAAAGACTGAGTGCTCCTGGATAGGCCGAGAGAATATAATTAAGATGACAATACTCTCTTAAGTAATCTATTTATTCAGTGCTATACCAATCAACTCCAAAGAAACTATTTTAATGACCTTTGAAGAACTAACAACAGAATTCATATGGAACAATAAAAGGTCTAGAATTTCAAGGGAAGTAATGAAAAAAAAAATTAAATGAAGATTGTCTAGCTGTACCTGATCAAGAACTATATTATAAAGCAATAGTCACCAAAGCCATTTGGTATTGGTTAAGAAATAAACTAGTTGATCAGTGGAATAGATTAGGTTCACAGGGCAAGATAGTGAATAATAATAGCACTCTAATGTTTGAGAAACCCAAAGATCCCAACTTTTGAGATAAGAAATCATTATTTGACAAAAAACTTCTGGGAAAATTGGAAATTAGTTTGGCAGAATCTAGGCATGGACCCACATTTAACACCACAAACTAAGATTAGATCAAAATGGGTTCAAGATTTAGGCATAAAGATTGAGATCATAAATAAATTAGAGGAACATAGGATTATCTACCTCTCAGACTTGTGGAGAAGGAAGTAATTTGTGTCCAAAAGAGAACAAGAGATCATTATTGATCACAAAATAGAAAATTTTGATTACATCATAATAAAAAGTTTCTGCACAAACAAAATGAATGCAAACAAGATTAGAAGGGAAATAGCAAATTGAAAAAAAAAAAACATTTTTACAATTAAAGATTCTGATAAAAGCCTCATCTCCAAAATATCAGAGAATTGCCTTTAATTTATAAGAAATCAATCCATTCTCCAATTGATAAATGGTCAAAGGATATGAACAGACAATTTTCAGATGATGAAATTAAAACTATTTCCACTCATATGAAAGAGTGTTCCAAATCACTATTGATCAGAGAAATGCAAATTAAGATAACTCTGAGATACCACTACGTACCTGTCAGATTGGCTAAGATGACAGGAACAAATAATGATGAATGTTGGAATGGTTTTGGACAAACTAGGACATTGATACATTGTTGGTGGAGTTGTGAAAGAAGCCAACCATTCTGGAGAGCAATCTGGAATTATGCCCCAAAAGTTATCAAAATGTGCATACCCTTTGATCCAGCCATACTATTCCTGGGCTTATATACCAAGGAAATACTAAAGAAGGGAAAGGGACATGTATGTGCCAAAATGTTTGAGACAAAAGCCTTTTTGTAGTGGCTAGAAACCGGAAAATGAACGGATGTCCATCAATTGGAGAATGGTTGGGTAAATTATGTTATATGAATATTATGGAATATTATTGTTCTGTAAGAAATGACCAACAGGAGGAATACAAAGATCCTTGAAGAGACTTATATCAGCTCATGCTGAGTGAAACAAGCAGAACCAGGAGATCATTATACACTTCAACAATGATACTGTATGAGGATGTATTCTGATGGAAGTGGATATCTTCAACATAGAGAAGAGCTAATTCCAATTGATCAATGATGGGCAGAATCAGCTACACCCAGAAAAGGAACACTGGGAAATCAGTGTAAACTGTGAGCATTTTTTTTTCTTCCCAGATTATTTTTACCTTCTGAATACACTTTTTCCTTTGCAATAACAACAACAACAAAATTTGGTTCTGCACATATATATTGTACCAAGCATATACTATAAGATATTTAATATGTATGGAAATGCCTGCCATCTAGGGGACAGTGTGGGGGGAAGGAGGGGAAAAATTCAGAACAGAAGGGAGTACAAGGTATAATGTTGTAAAAAAATTACATATGTATATTTACCATCAAAATGTTATAATTATAAAATTAATAAACAAAAAGCTATTTGAAATAATCCACATCTTTAGTAAAGTTTCTGAATACAAAATAAACTCCTAAGTCATCAGCATTCTTATATATCACTAACAAAATCCAACAGTGTAACAAATAGAAATTCCATTCAAAGTAACTACAGGTAGTATAAAATATTTAAGAATCCATCTGCCACAGGAAAATCAGAAACTACATGAGCAAAGTTATAAAACACTTTCCACACAAATAAAGTAAGATCTAACCAATTGGAAAAATATCAAATGCTCTTGGATTGGGTGAGCAAATATAATAAAGATGTCAATATTACCTAAACTAATCTATTTATTTAGCACTATACCAATCAGATACCCCAAAATGAATGTATTTTAATGATCTAGAAAAATAACAGAGGGGCAAAGCCAAGATTGCAGAGAAGATATATGTGAATTTCTAAGCTCCCTCTTAGCCTTGATATCAACTATTTAACTCAGCCACAAAAATAACACTGGACTGGTAAAAAAAAAAAAAAAAAGGAAAAGAGTAATAAGGAAAGGGTACAAGAAAGGGGAAGGGATTTAAAAGGAGGGGGGAGGGATATTAAAAAGGGAAGGCTACATCACACAAGTGGGGTCCATAAATTTAAAACTGGGGAAGGAGTTCAGGAGGGACTAGAGATAAAAAAGCATAATCTGGGGATATTATGGTGGCAGGAAATATATAATAAGTAATTTTAACTGTAAATGGGAATGGGATGAACTCTCCAATTAGGCGGAGGTGGATAGCAGACTGAATCAAAAGTCAGAACCCTACAATATGTTGCTTAAAGGAAACACATTTAAAACAGGGAGATACATACAGAGTAAAGGTAAAAGGTTGGAGCAAAATCTATTATGCTTCAGTGAAGTAAAAACAAACAAACAAAACAGGGGTAGCCATCCTTATCTCAGATCAAACAAAAGCAGAAATTGATCTAATTAAAAGATATAAGGAAGAAAACTATATCCTGCTAAAAGGTAGTGTAGACAATGAAGCCATATCAATATTAAACATATATGCACCAAGTGGTATAGCATCTAACTTCCTAAAGGAGAAGTTGAGAATTGCAAGAAGAAATAGAGAGCAAAACTATAATAGTGGGAGATCTCAATCATGCACTCTCAGAACTAGATAAATGAAACCACAAAACAAATAAGAAAGGAATTAAGAAGGTAAATAGAACATTAGAAAAAATTAGGTATGATAGATCTTTGGAGACAATTGAATGGTGATAGAAAGGAGTATACTTTCTTCTCAGCAGTTCATGGAACCTATACAAAAATTGATCATACGTAAAGATCTCAAAATTAAATGTAGGAAGGCAGAAATAGGTAAATGCTTTCTTCTCAGATCACAATGCAATAAAAAACTATATTCAACAAGAAGTTAGGGATAAATAGAACAAAAAGCAATTAGAAACTAAATAATTTAATCTTAAAGAATTATTGGGTGAAACAGCAAATTATAGAAACAATTAATAATTTCACCCAAGATAATGACAACCAATACCAAAATTTGTGGGATATAGCTAAAGCAGTAATAAGGGTAAATTATATATCTTTAGACGCTTACTTGAATAAAATAAACAAAGAGAAGATCAATGAATTGGGCCTGCAACTTAAAAAGCTAGAAAAAGACCAAATTAAAAACACCCAACCAAATATTAAACTTGCAATTCTAAAATTAAAGGAGAAATCAATACTATTGAAAGTAAAAAAAAAAAAAAAAAAAAAAAAAAAAAAAAAAAAAAAAAAAAAAAAAACTATTGAATTAATACATAAAATTAAGAGTTCGTTTTGTGAAAAAGCCAATAAAATAGATAAACCTTTGATAAATCTGATCAGAAAAAGGAAAGAGGAAATTCAAATTGTTAGTCTTAAAAGTGAAAAGGGGTATCTTTCCACCAATGAAGAGGAAATTAGAACAATAATAAGGAGTTACTTTGCCCAACTTTATGACAATAAATTTGATAACTTAAGTTAAATGGATGACTACCTCCAAAAATATAGGCTTTCTAGATTATCAGAGGAGGAAGTAAACTGTTCAAATAGTCCCATTTCAGAAAAAGAAATAGAACAAGCTATTAATCAACTCCCCAAGAAAAATCCCCAGGACCAGATGGATTTACATGTGAATTCTACCAAACATTTAAGAAAGAAGAAAAATAAATTATCATTTTTTGCAGGTGATATTGCAATTCACAACTTTAGGAAAGTTGCAGGATATAAAATAAGCCCACAGAAATCATCAGCATTTTTATATATTTCCAACAATATCCAATAGTAAGAGATACAAAGAGAAATTAATTTAAAATAATTGTAAATAGCATACAATATTTGGGAATCTACTTGCCAAGAAAATGTTAGGCACTATATCAACACAATTGCAAAATACTTTCCACACAAACAACGATAGATTTCAACACCTGGAGGAACATTAAGTGCTCCTAGGTAGGCCAAGCTAAAACAATAAAAATGAAATCTTAAATTAATCCTACTTTTTCAGTGTCAAACCAATCAATATGCCAAGAAATTACTTTATAGAGCTAGAAAAAATGTATAACAAAATTCATTTGGAAGAACAAAAAGTCAAGAATTTTAGGGGATTCAATGGGGAAAAAAGGAAATAAAAGTTGCCCAGCTTTACCAGAACCAAAACTAAATTTTAATGCAGTGGCCATTAAAACTATTTGGTATTGGCTAGGAAATAAAATACTTATCAGTAGAATAGGTTAGGCCCACAAGGCCCAATGTCCAATGACTATAAAAATCTAGAGAGAGATAAACCCAAAGACCCCTAATATCTGAATAAGAACTCACTATTTGACAAAAATTGCTCGGAAAATTAAAGAAGTAGGCATTGATTAAATATAATGCCATGTGCCAATAAAAAGTCAAAATGTGTTCATGATTTTTATGTAAAGGTAGATACTATAAACAAATAAGGAGAAGAAATGACAGTCTGTCTTGCAGATCTCTGGAGAAGGAAGGAATTTATTGCCAAAAACAACTGGGGAATATTATGAAATGCAAAATGTACAATTTTGATTCTATTAAATTAAATTAATTAAATTAAATTAAATTTTAAAATTCTATTAAATTAGACAAACTAATGCAAACTAGAATAGAAGGGGGGAAATGGGACAATTTTTATATCCAAGGATTGTAAAAAAGACCCCATTTCTAAAATATATAGAGATGACTTAAATTTATAAGAATACAAGCCATTTCCCAAGTGATAAATGTTCTAAGGATATGAATAGACAATTTTCAGGCAAGGAAATTAAAGCCATTTCTAATCATATGAAAAAAAAAATGCAAGGGGGCTGAGGCAAGATAGTAGAGAGCAGACATGGCTTTCTGTGACCTCCTCTGATCTTCTGTAAAACCAACAGTAGATTAAGCCTGTAAACTGGTTTTGGAATCAAAGAACCTTCAAATATTTGAAATACAATAAATGTCAAGAAGAAGATTCCTTGGAAAAACTTCAGAAGAGGTCTGCTTCAAATGAGCAGGGGACAGGCTGCTGAGCCCAGACCACAGCACAGGCTGACTGGAACAAGGAGCTGAGGCTGAGAGTCAGAGTGTTGCAGCTTCCACAAAGCTGGGAATCTTTTGTGAGCCTTTTAGGCTATTCTTTCCTGGTTTCAAGAAAGTAGTTTGGCAGATTTGCTAGAAAAGATAAATTGAAAACCACTGAGCCTTGGAAGAGTGTGGGGCTTTTTCCCCAATTACCCACCACCAGAAGTCAATCAGCAGAACTGCTCTAGAGCAAACTAAAGCAGCTGCCGCTCCTTTGCATTGAGCAGACATCAAGCCTTTAAAAAATATTAAAAAAAAAGAACTCTCATCATAGACAGCTTTTAAGGAAAGAGGGAACAGACCTCAATTCTTGAAGTTCTTAAAGGCAAATCAACCTTATCTGAAGCCCTAAAGGGATATGAGCTGGTCCTCATTTCAAATGACTTTCTGGAAAGATTACATAAAGGCTCTTAAAAGTGAGAAGAAAAATGGGGAAAAGACATGAAATCGTTTCAAGAAGGAATGGGAAAAGCCTGTAACACCCTACAAAATAGATTTGATGAAATGGAAAAAAAAAATAAAAAAAATAACATCTTATAAAATCACTATGAAAAAATGCCATTTTATTAAAAAAAATGAAATTTTTGACATGTTAAAAGAAATTCAATAAATAAAACAATTAAATTGGCCAAATACACAAGAGCTAAAAAGATAACTGAAGAAAATAATAAAGTAAAAATAAGAATTGAGGAAATGGAAGTGAATGGACTCAATAACGCTTAAATTTTAAAAAATGAAAAAAATAGAAGAAAATATTAAATGCCTCTTAGGAAAAACAACTGACCTGGAAAATAGATCTATCAAAGACATTATTGAACTTCCTTAAAGCCATGATGAAAAAAAGAACCTAGATATTATCTTACAGGAAATCATAAAGGAAAACTACCCTGATGTCTTAGAATCAGAAGGTAAAATAGCCATTGAAAAAATTTAATGATCATCTACTGAAAGAGACCCCAAAATTAAAACCCCAAGGTATATTGTGGCTAAATTTCATAACTATTTCACTAAGGAAATGATATTGCAAGCAGCCAAAATAAAACTTTAAATACTGAGGAGTCACAATTAGGATTACCCATCACCAACAGCTTTTATATTAAAGAATCAAAGGGCTTAGAATTTGATGTTCCAAAAAGCAAAGGAACTTGGATTACAGCCAAGAATAAGCTATCCAACTAAAATGAGCATTATCTTTTAGGGAAGAAGAAGGGCTTCTGGTGATATTGGTTGAATTTTACCTATTTATATTGAAAAGATCAAAACTGAACAAAAAATTTGTTCTCCAAACACAGAACTCAAGAAAAACACAAAAAGGTAAAAAGGAAAGAGCTCTTGAGAAGTATATTTATGTTATGGGTACATTTAGAGAGACTGGATATAATTTGATTTCATTATAATTATATGAAAAAGAAACTAGATGTGGAAAGGTGGTCCTACTGGAAAAAAAAGGGAAAAAAGGTAAAATAAGGGAAATGGGAGCTCATGAAGAGGCAAAGAAGACCTATGACAATTGAGAGAAAGCAGGGAGGGGGATGAGCAGGGTATGCATTTTCCTCTCAACAGATTTGGCTCAAAGACAAATTATCAGATATATTGGATTTCACAGAGAAACTTTTCTTATCTTAAAGATAAGTGAGAGGAGAAGAGAAAAAGGAAATAAGATTAATAGAATAGGAAACAGAAGTTTTAGGGAAAAGGTGGGAGAAAAGGGGAGGGTTTCTAAAGGAGAAGGCTGTTTGAGGGAAGTTGTCATCATAAATAATATACTGGGGAGGAGGAAAAGGAGAAGGGAAAAAGAAAAGCAAAACTTTGTGTAAATAAGATGGCAGGAAATACAGAATTCATTATTTTAACTGTTAATGTGAATGGGATGAATTCTCCCATAAAATGGAAGCAGTTAGCAGACAGGATTAAAAATCCTATATTTTGCTTACAAAAATATATATTTAAAGCAGAAGGATATGTACAGAGTGAAGGTAAAGGGCTGGAGCAGAATCTATTACACTTCAGGAGAAGTAAAAAAAAAATAAGGCATAGTAATTTTAATCTCAGATCAAGTAAAAGCAAAGACATATCTAATTAAAAGAGATATGGAGGGAAAGTATATCTTATGAAAGGATAGCATAGCTAATGAAACAATATCAGAACTAAACATATATTTACCAAGTGGTATAGCATCCAAATTCCTAGAGGAGAATTTAAGAGAGATTCAAGAAGACAGTGAAATTATACTAGTGGCGCTTCTCAGCCTTGCTCTATCAGTACTGAAATAATAAAATATATTGCATCTGAAAGTAAGGTCCTCATGTTGGCAGGTGTTCAACATGATACTAAGAAAGAGTAGAAAACAACTACAAGTACCTCAGAACTACATAAATCATAACACAAACCAAATAAGAAAGAATTTAAAGAAGTGAACTGAATGTTAGAAAAGTTAGGCATGATATTTCTTTGCAGAAAATTGGATGGAGATAGAAAGGCAGAGAAAGTAAATGCATTTATTTCAGATCACAGTGCAGTAAAAATCACATGAAATATAAAGGCCATAGAAAATAGGCTAAAAATTAATTGGGCATTATATAATCTAATCCTAAAGAATGAATGGGTGAAACAATAAATCATATACACAAGCAACAATTTCATCCAAGAGAATGACAATAATCAGACAACATACCAAAATTTGTATGATGTAGCCAAAATGATTGTTAGGGGAAATTTCCTATCTTTAGATCCTTACTTGCATAAAATGAGAAAGAGAGGGAATTGGGCTTACAAATAAAAAAGCTAGAAAAAGAAGACATTTAAAAAAAACCCAATTAAACACCAAATTTGAAATTCTGAAAATAAAAAGGGAGATTAATAAAATTGAAAATAACAAAATTATTGAATTAACAAATAAAACTTTTGGTTTTATGAAAAAAACAACAGCAAAATAGATAAACTT